>NC_037671.1:82300586-82384870 GCF_003255815.1 Theropithecus gelada | reverse complement strand
TCTCTGCCAGGCTTTGGTATCAGGATGATGTTGGCCTCATAAAATGAGTTAGGGAGGATTCCCTCTTTTTCTATTGATTGGAATAGTTTCAGAAGGGATGGTACCAACTCCTCCTTGTACCTCTGGTAGAATTCAGCTGTGAATCCATCTGGTCCTGGACTTTTTTTGGTTGGTAGGCTATTAATTATTGCCTCAATTTCAGAGCCTGCTATTGGTCTATTCAGGGATTCAACTTCTTCCTTGTTTAGTCTTGGAAGAGTGTAAGTGTCCAGGAAATTATCCATTTCTTCTAGATTTTCCAGTTTATTTGCGTAGAGGTGTTTATAGTATTCTCTGATGGTAGTTTGTATTTCTGTGGGGTCGGTGGTGATATCCCCTTTATCATTTTTAATTGCATCGATTTGATTCTTCTCTCTTTTCTTCTTTATTAGTCTTGCTAGCGGTCTGTCAATTTTGTTGATCTTTTCAAAAAACCAACTCCTGGATTCATTGATGTTTTGGAGGGTTTTTTGTGTCTCTATCTCCTTCAGTTCTGCTCTGATTGAAAACTGATTCTTAAACTCAGAAGCTTTCACCATACTGGAATGTGAAGAATAAAAGTCAGTATTCACTTAGCATGTGCATATTAGTGACTTTATTTTAAAACTTAATAACATAAACATTTATATAACACTTTATAATTTACATAGGATGCAAAAACACCTGGTCTCATTTTTTCTTCCCAACAACCCAGTGAAACACACATAACATGTACTACATGTTCAATAAATAGTTGATTAGCCTTATTTAGCAGATGCAATAATTGAGGCAAATCTCCATTTAACCCTTAATACCTTAAATATTTGCTCAAAATCAAGTGTTAAGTCATATCTACTTGTGACTCAAACTTGACAAATGGTATGCCCTTTAGTCTTATGTTGCTATTCAGTCATATTTGTTGGTGAAGTGTGCATCTAAATTTCTAGTGTATGGATTATCACAATCTATTAAATACCAAAAATGTACTGAATAGCTACCTACAACAAATAGTTGTCTGTCCTAAACTGTCACTAGTGTCAAGATTGAGAAACCTGGTCAAGATGAAAGTACTTTAAAAAATCCCCATAAACTCTGGCACTTATGCTGATATGTAGATACATATTTTCGTTAAACTAAAGTTGATCTTGAATGCCTGGTTTAAAGTCAATGAAAAAACTTGTTAATAGTGGATTAGTTTAATTAAATGATTTCCTAACGTATGTGTGGAAAGCTTAATTATTATTTGGGAGATTTTAAAATCATGAGCACTCTTTGTACTATTGCGTAAATAAATCTTTGTTTGAAATTGGAATTCGATGATTTGGTTATTCAAAATAGAACTACACATAACTGAACCACAGAGTACTGAAAATTTGTTTCACATTAATATATTTATGCATCCATTTGTTTATTTAAAATGTATTAAGGCCCTGCTCCATCCCAACATTGTACTAATGCTGTCATACAAATGTGAATAGTATATTGCCTGTATTCTAGACTTGGGTAAAACAGCAGGTAAGCAGAAACAATGAAGTATGGGAAATTCTATGATAGAATTATCCCTTGAAGGAGATCATTATTCAGGGATAGGCAAGGGACACAGGAAGAAACAGACATTTGCAACTTCATGTGTAAATTAATTGGTAATTAAATGTGTTGGAATTGCTGTCTAATGCTCATAGTCTGCAGATTCTTCTATTAGCTTGAAGAGTTAAGAAATCAAGACACAATAGAGGATTATTTTATAATTCTGATCTTTCTGGTTCACTATATGAGTAATCACTATACACACTGTCATAGGCATAGAGGATTTTGTCACATATATAAGATTTTTAAAAATAGTGTAAAGGTACGTATGATAACTAGGAACTCTACTGGCAACCAGTGGTTTTTTGGATTATTCATACATGTTTCAATTGAAGATCTTAAATTTTGATTTTTCATCATTTGTGTACGTTGCTAGTTTCAGTTATTTACTGAAAAGTCTCAATCTGCTTATTTAACAGATACTTTTCTCTCCTGATTTAGTGACTATGAAATTTGCCTTACAACTTCTTGTGATAAAATAGCACTCCATCTTGCTGAAAAGCTTTTGAAACTTTTCAAATGATTTCAGTGATTTCAAGAAATATATTTGGGAAAATTTAGTGTTGATGTTGATGGCTAACAATTTTTCAGCCTTAGAAAGAATCTATAATAATCAGTAATAAGACTTTTAAGTGAAAAATACTTAAACCTCTCATCCAATGTTTTAAAAATCCATTTGCTCTCAGGTACAGGTGTTCTTTCCTTTTTTAAAAAAAAATTTAAGCAAACATGTCACTTAAATCACAAAATTGTAACACTTGCTTATGTCCTATATTCATACCTCAATGAAATAATTTGAGGGTACTGTAAAGTGATATTTTGCTGTAAATTTTAGGGTATCAAAGGCCAAGACTTAGCTGAATGTATTTTAGATATATTGTTAAATCATTACCAGGTTAAAATTACTTTATATCACACATGAGTAAAAATTAATTACTATGAAATGAAACCAAATGATCTTTTTTGTAAAGAAGCTGTGTTTAATACATTGTTGGTCTTAAATAATTGGTTTTCTGTCCTTTAAAGAAGACTAAGAGTGAAGAATTAGTTTGTATAGTAAAATGCATTCAGAGTAATTATTTTTATATGATTATTTTCTGATATAAACTTTACCCTATAAATACATATGTCATCTGGCTGATTTTTTGGGGGTAAAATGACGAATTATTTTTATATGATTATTTTCTGATATAAACTTTACCTTATAAATACATATGTCATCTGGCTGAATTTTTGGGGGGAAAATGAGGTTGGATACCATCAGGAAAATTATTTTTTTAGTTTAGTTTTTTCTTTTTTTCAAGACGGGGTCTAGCTCTGTCATCCAGGCTGGAGTGCAATGGTGTGATCTCAGCTCATTGCAACCTCAGCCTCCCAGGATCAAACGATCTTCCAACCTCAGCCTCTTTTTCTTTTTTTTTTATTATACTTTAAGTTCTAGGGTACATGTGCACAACGTGCAGGTTTGTTACGTATGTATACATGTGCCATGTTGGTGTGCTGCACCCATTAACTCGTCACTTACATTAGGTATAACTCCCAGTGCAATCCCTCCCCACTCCCCGCTCCCCGTGATAGGCCCCGGTGTGTGATGTTCCCCTTCCCGAGTCCAAGTGATCTCATTGTTCAGTTCCCACCTATGAGTGAGAACATGCGGTGTTTGGTTTTCTGTTCTTGTGATAGTTTGCTGAGAATGATGGTTTCCAGCTGCATCCATGTCCCCACAAAGGACACAAACTCATCCTTTTTTATGACTGCATAGTATTCCATGGTGTATATGTGCCACATTTTCTTAATCCAGTCTGTCACTGATGGACATTTGGGTTGATTCCAAGTCTTTGCTATTGTGAATAGTGCCGCAATAAACATACGTGTACATGTGTCTTTATAGCAGCATGACTTATAATCCTTTGGGTATATACCCAGTAATGGGATGGCTGGGTCAAATGGTATTTCTAGTTCTAGATCCTTGAGGAATCGCCACACTGTTTTCCACAATGGTTGAACTAGTTTACAGTCCCACCAACAGCGTAAAAGTGTTCCTGTTTCTCCACGTCCTCTCCAGCACCTGTTGTTTCCTGACTTTTTAATGATTGCCATTCTAACTGGTGTGAGATGGTATCTCATTGTGGTTTTGATTTGCATTTCTCTGATGGCCAGTGATGATGAGCATTTTTTATGTGTCTGTTGGCTGTATGAATGTCTTCTTTTGAAAAGTGTCTGTTCATGTCCTTTGCCCACTTTTTGATGGGGTTGTTTTTTTTCATGTAAATTTGTTTGAGTTCTTTGTAGGTTCTGGATATTAGCTCTTTGTCAGATGAGTAGATTGCAAAAATTTTCTCCCATTCTGTAGGTTGCCTGTTCACTCTGATGGTAGTTTCTTTTGCTGTGCAGAAGGTCTTTAGTTAAATTAGATCCCATTTGTCAATTTTGGCTTTTGTTGCCTTTGTTTTTGGTGTTTTAGACATGAAGTCCTTGCCCATGCCTATATCCTGAATAGTATTACCTAGGTTTTCTTCTAGGGTTTCTATGGTTTTGGGTCTAACATTTAAGTCTCTAATCCATCTTGAATTAATTTTCGTATAAAGAGTAAGGAAAGGATCCAGTTTCAGCTTTCTACTTATGGCTAGCCAGTTTTCCCAGCACCATTTATTAAATAGGGAATCCTTTCCCCATTTCTTGTTTCTCTCAGGTTTGTCAAAGATCAGATGGCTGTAGATGTGTGGTATTATTTCTGAGGGCTCTGTTCTGTTCCATTGGCCTGTATCTCTGTTTTGGTACCAGTACTATGCTGTTTTGGTTACTGTAGCCTTGTGGTATAGTTTGAAGTCAGGTAGCATGATGCCACCAGCTTTGTTCTTTTGGCTTAGGATTGTCTTGGCAATGTGGGCTCTTTTTTGGTTTCATATGAACTTTGAAGCAGTTTTTTCCAATTCTGTGAAGAAAGTCATTGTTAACTTAATGGGGATGGCATTGAATCTATAAATTACCTTGGGTAGTAAGGCCATTTTCACAATATTGCTTCTTTCTATCCATGAGCATAGTATGTTCTTCCGTTTGTTTGTGTCCTCTTTTATTTCACTGAGCAGTGGTTTGTAGTTCTCCTTGAAGAGGTCCTTCACATCCCTTGTTAGTTGGATTCCTAAGTATTTTATTCTCTTTGAAGCAATTGTGAATGGGAGTTCATTCATGATTTGGTTCTCTGTCTGTTACTGGTGTATAAGAATGCTTGTGATTTTTGCACATTGATTTTGTATCCTGAGACTTTGCTGAAGTTGCTTATCAGCTTAAGGAGATTTTGGGCTGAGACGATGGGGTTTTCTAAATATACAATCATGTCATCTGCAAAGAGGGATGATATGACTTCCTCTTTTCCTAATTGAATACCCTTTATTTCTTTCTCTTGCCTGATTGCCCTAGCCAGAACTTCTAACACTATGTTGAATAGGAGTGGTGAGAGAGGGCATCCCTGTCTTGTGCCAGTTTTCAAAGAGAATGCTTCCAGTTTTTGCCCGTTCAGTATGATATTGGCTGTGCATTTGTCATAAATAGCTCGTATTATTTTGAGATACATTCCATCAATACCGAATTTATTGAGAGTTTTTAGCATGAAGGGCTGTTGAATTTTGTCAAAGGCCTTTTCTGCATCTATTGAGATAATCATGTGGTTTTTGTCTTTGGTTCTGTTTATATGCTGGATTATGTTTATTGATTTGCGTATGTTGAACCAGCCTTGCATCCCAGGAATGAAGCCCACTTGATCATGGTGGATAAGCTTTTTGATGTGCTGCTGGATTCGGTTTGCCAGTATTTTATTGAGGATTTTTGCATCGATGTTCATCAGGGATATTGGTCTAAAATTCTCTTTTTTTGTTGTGTCTCTGCCAGGCTTTGGTATCAGGATGATGTTGGCCTCATAAAATGAGTTAGGGAGGATTCTTTTTCTATTGATTGGAATAGTTTCAGAAGTAATGGTATCAGCTCCTCCTTGTACCTCTGGTAGAATTCGGCTGTGAATCCATCTGGTCCTGGACTTTTTTTGGTTGGTAGGTTATTAATTATTGCCTCAATTTCAGAGCCTGCTATTGATCTAGTCAGGGATTCAACTTCTTCCTGGTTTAGTCTTGGGAGAGTGTAAGTGTCCAGGAATTTATCCATTTCATCTAGGTTTTCTAGTTTATTTGCTTAGAGGTGTTTATAGTATTCTCTGATGGTAGTTTGTATTTCTGTGGGGTCAGTGGTGATATCCCCTTTATCATATTTTATTGCATCTATTTGATTCTTCTCCCTTTTCTTCTTTATTAGTCTTGCTAGTGGTCTATCAATTTTGTTGATCTTTTCAAAAAACCAACTCCTGGATTCACTGATTTTTTGAAGGGTTTTTTTGTGTCTCTATCTCCTTCAGTTCTGCTCTGATCTTAGTGATTTCTTGCCTTCTGCTAGCTTTTGAATGTGTTTGCTCTTGCTTCTCTAGTTCTTTTAATTGTGATGTTACAGGGTCAATTTTAGATCTTTCCTACTTTCTCTTGTGGACATTTAGTGCTCTAAATTTCCATCTCCACACTGCTTTAAATGTGTCCCAGAGATTCTGGTACGTTGTGTCTTTGTTCTCATTGGTTTCAAAGAACATCTTTATTTCTGCCTTCATTTTGTTATGTACCCAGTAGTCATTCAGGAGCAGGTTGTTCAGTTTCCATGTAGTTGAGCGGTTTTGATTGAGTTTCTTAGTCCTGAGTTCTAGTTTGATTGCACTGTGGTCTGAGAGACAGTTTGTTATAATTTCTGTTCTTATACATTTGCTGAGGAGTGCTTTACTTCCAACTATGTGGTCAATTTTCCAAATAAGTGCGATGTAGTGCTGAGAAGAATGTATATTCTGTTGATTTGGGGTGGAGAGTTCTGTAGATGTCTATTAGGTCCGCTTGGTGCAGACTTGAGTTCAATTCCTGGATATCCTTGTTAACTTTCTGTCTCGTTGATGTGTCTAATGTTGACAGTGGGATGTTAAAGTCTCCCACCATTATTGTGTGGGAGTCTAAGTCTCTTTGTAGGTCTCTAAGAATTTGCTTTATGAATCTGAGTGCTCCTGTATTGGGTGCATATATATTTAGTATAGTTAGCTTTTCTTGTTGCATTGATCCATTAACCATTATGTAATGGCCTTCTTTGTCTCTTTTGATCTTTGATGGTTTAAAGTCTGTTAGATCAGAGACTAGGATTGCAACCCCTGCCTTTTTTGGTCTCCATTTGCTTGGTAGATCTTCCTTCATCCCTTTATTTTGAGCCTATGTGTGTCTCTGCATGTGAGATGGGTCTCCTGAATACAGACTCTTTATCCAATTTGCCAGTCTGTGTCTTTTAATTGGACCTTGACTCTTTATCCAATTTGCCAGTCTGTGTCTTTTAATTGGACCATTTGGTCCATCTACATTTAAGGTTAATATTGTTATTGTGAACTTGATCCTGTCATTATGATATTAGCTGGTTATTTTGCTCGTTAGTTGATGCAGTTTCTTCCTAGCATCGATGGTCTCTGCATTTTGGCATGTTTTTGTAATGGCTGTTACCAATTGTTACTTTCCATGTTTAGTGCTTCCTTGAGGATCTCTTGTAGGGCCGGCCTGGTGGTGACAAAATCTCTCAGCATTTGCTTGTCTGTAAAGGATTTTATTTCTCCTTCACTTATGAAACTTAGTTTGGCTGAATATGAAATTCTGGGTTGAAAATTCTTTTCTTTAAGAATGTTGAATATGGCCCCCAGTCTCTTCTGGCTTATAGAGTTTCTGCTGAGAGATCTGCTGTTAGTCTGATGGGCTTCACTTTGTGGGTAACCCGACCATTCTCTGTGGCTGCCCTTAACATTTTTTCCTTCATTTCAACTTTGGTGAATCTGACCATTATGTGTCTTGGAGTTGCTCTTCTCGAGGAGTATCTTTGTGGCATTGTCTGTATTTCCTGAATTTGAATGTTGGCCTGCCTTGCTAGGTTGGGAAGTTCTCTTGGATAATATCCTGCAATGTGTTTTCCAACTTGGTTCCATTCTGCCCGTCACTTTCAGACACATCAATCAGACGTAGATTTGGTCTTTTCACATAATTCCATAGTTCTTGGAGGCTTTGTTCATTTCTTTTTACTCTCTTTTCTCTAAAGTTCTCTTTTCACTTCATTTCATTCATTTGATCATCAATCACTGATACTCTTTCTTCCAGTTGATCGAGTTTGATAGTTTTCCTTCTAACAGTCAGGTCCCTGAGCTGTAGGTGTGTTGGAGTTTACTTGAGGTTCACTCCAGACCCTGTTTGCCCGGTTATCAGCAGCAGAGGCTGCAGAAGATAGAATATTGCTGAACAGCAAGTGTTGCTGTCTGATTCTTGCTCTGGAAACTTTGCCTCAGAGGTGTACCCAGCCGTGCGAGGTGTGGGGTGTCAGTCTGCACCTAGTGGGGGATGTCTCCCAGTTAGGCTACTCAGGGATCAGGGACCCACTTGAGCAGGCAGTCTGTCCGTTCTCAGATCTCAGCCTCCATGCTGGGAGAACCACTGCTCTCTTCAAAGCTGTCAGACAGGGACATTTACATTTGCAGAGGTTTCTGCTGCTTTTTGTTTAACTATGCCCTGTCCCCAGCTGTGGTGGGCTCCACCCAGTTAAAACTTCCCTGTGGCTTTGTTTACCTACTTAAGCCTCAGCAATGGTGGATGCCCCTCCCCTAGCCTCGCTGCCACCTTGCAGTTAGATCTCAGACTGCTGTGCTAGCAATGAGGGAGGCTCTGTGGGTGTGGGACCCTCTGGGCCAGGCATGGGATATAATCTCCTGGTGTGCTGTTTGCTAAGACCCTTAGAAAAGCACAGTATTAGGGTGGGAGTTACCCGATTTTTCAGGTGTTGTATGTCTCAGTTTCCCTTGGCTAGGAAAAGGAATTCCCTTCCCCCTTGCACTTCCCAGGTGAGGCGATGCCTCACCCTGCTTCAGCTCTCGCTGGTTGGGCTGCACCCACTGACCAGCACTGACTGTCCAACATGCCCCAGTGAGATGAACCCAGTACCTCAGTTGCAAATGCAGAAATCACCCGCCTTCTGTGTCGCTCATGCCGGGAGCTGGAGGCTGGAGCTGTTCCTATTTGGCCATCTTGGGAGCCTCCCTCTACCTCAGCCTCTTGAGTAGCTGGGACCACAGGCATGCACCACCACACCTGGCTAATTTATTTTTATTTTTTGTGGAGGTAGTATCTTCCTGTGTGGCCCAGGCTGGACTTGTCCTCCTGGGCTCAAGCCATCATTCTGCTTTACCCTCCCAGCGTGCTGGGATTACAGGTGTGTGGCATCATGCCCAGTCAATTCTAGAAATTGTTATCTATATTGTCAATTAGAATTTAAAAATAAACATTTCCAAAGAACAATTTTTGGCCCTATAGAAACCTTGGAGGAAAGAACCCTTCAAGAATGTATTCAGGACAAATTAGTATCGCTTCTCTTAATGTAGATGTAAAATATGCACATAAACTATGTTAATAAATTGAAAATATGACCCTTAAAACAAGCTCAACTTTATGTCTATTTCAGAATAATAAATAATAAAAATATAAAGGATACTTTTCCTGTACTCTTTATATATAAATAATTTATCCCCCAAATTAGCATTAAAATTAATTCTAAAACTCTTTTGATATGAAGAAATAATTTTAAGATAGATCTATATTGTTTGCAAAGTCACATTAATAAAATATCTATAATTCATTTGAAATAAAAAATTAAGAAAAATTTTCATAAAGGATTTAAAGACAATCGTATTAGATAAAGAATATTTTAGGTTGGATGTGTGAGCCACTGTGTCTGGCCTAAAATATTCTTTGTTTAATTTGATTGTGTAGTAATCCTAGGACTTTGGGAGGCCAAGGCAGGCAGATTGCTTGAGCTCAGGAGTTCGAGACTAGTCTGGAGCAACATGGTGAAACCCAGTCTCTACCAAAAAATACAAAAACAATTAGCTGAGCATGGCATGGTGGTATGTGCCTATTGTCTTAGCTACTTGGGCAACTGAGCAGGAGGACCACTTGAGCCTGGGTGGTGGAATATGAAATATATCAATAACTTGCTAAACAAATTTTTTGTCATTGTAATTATATTTCTTTTTAAGTAAAGAGAATATTAGTTACTGAATTGACTCTATAGAGCCTAATAAAATTCAGTTTAATGAAATTTACTTTTTGATGTACAGTTCTATTAGTTTTGACAAATATACAATGTTGTGTCACCAGCACCACAATAAGAAATGGTTCTATCACTGAAAAACATTTTCTTTTTGCCTCCTCTTTGAAGTCAAACCCTTTTTTCCACTCCCAGTCCCTGGCAACTACTGATCTTTTTCTACCCATATAATTTTGCTTTTTCAGAATGTCATATAAATGGAATCATACAGTATGTACCCTTTTGAGTCTGGCTTCTTTCACTTAATATAATGCATTTAAGATTCATCTATATTTTGTGTATCAATAGTTTGTTTCTTTTACTGTTGGGTAATATTTCAGTGTATGGATATACCTTAATGTTATCCATTTACCAGTTAAAGGACTTTTGTTGCTTCAAATTATTTGCAATTATTACTTTCCATTTGCTTCTCTACCATTTTTAACCTTCCTTATTCACTTTTCTGCTTTGTGTTCTCTGAAATGTATAATTAATTAATCATTAGTTAATCCAACACATTTTTGTTTATTGCCTACGAAGTGCCACACAGGTATTATTCTAGACACTAGGAATTACACTAGTTAAACAGAACACACAAACCATCTCTGCCATAATATAATCATAGCCTCAAACATTTAAATTATAAGTTGTGTTACCATAATGAATTTTCATACATGTTTAGATTAACTGTCTTAAAGATCTTTGTGAATAAGATAAAGATTTCCTTTTTTTTTTTTTTTTTTTTGCAATTCAACTTGATTTAGTAATTTATCAGGGAAAAAAGAAAGTCGTTCATTGGAAATATTAAGGATCGTTAGTGCAGAATACATACTATATTTGTTCTGTTTTTATGAAAATAGTTTCTGATAAATTACTCAGGACTAAGTTTCTTTCTCAGTTATGCTTGCTCCCTGCAAATATCATTTCTAATATAAGTGCTTTGTCATGTCAGGAATTTTCTTTTCATTTCTGCTTGATAGTCTCAGTTTTCTCAAGAAGATATACATAAGTTAATTAGCACAGTCCAGATGAACAGTTGTCCTGTTTGCTGCCCTCAGCAGTGAAACAACGTACCATTCTGCTGTCTAGGGATCTAGTCCAAAGGTTTTATAAGGAATAGGGACAGGAAAGAAAAGACAAAAAGGAGAAAAACCAGGGACAAACTTAGCATATATGAGGATGCCTTTAGAGAATTAGATGTACAGGTGGTCTGGAAACCTAATATATATATATTAGGGGTGTGTGTGTGTGTGTGTGTGTGTGTATATATATATGGTGTGTATATATATTAGGTATATATATATTAGGTATACACACACACACACACATATATAGACGTCTAATGTTTTCAACTACATGAAAGACTTGGTAGAAATCAAATGAAAGTTAGAACTTGCATGTCTAATTTGGGTTAATTATTCTTTGTTAGATAGGCCCTGCAGGATAATGCTAAGGTAAAAATTCTTCGAAATATTTTACTTCAAACTTTAGACATAACTGACCTGCCTATAAAAATAGATCTCTAATGAATATGTCTCTGTTAGTATGAAAAATAGAAACTGTGGCTTAAATGAAATAATACAATATCCATTTTAAAATTTTCAGGGGTTTTAAGATTTAAGTTTACTTATTTGTTGATGTTCTTTTAACTTATAAAGGGTAGTGATAGAATGTCTATCACCAATCATAGGACTAGTTTTTTTTTTTTTTCGTTCTTTTTTTTTTTTTTTGAGAAAGAGTCTTGTTCTGTCATCCAGGCTGGAGTGCAGTGCTGCTATCTCAGCTTACTGCAATCTCCGCCTCGCAGGTTCAAGCAATTCTTCTGCCTCAGCCTCCCAAGTAGTTGGGGCTACAAGTGCATGCCACCATGCCCAGCTAATTTTTGTAATTTTAGTAGAGATGGGGTTTCACCATATTGGCCAGGCTGGTCTCAAACTCCCACCTGTCCTGGCCTCCCAAAGTGCTGGGATTACAGGTGTGAGCTACCGCGCCTGGTCCATAGGACTGTTTTTCTCCCCAATCTTAGGACTTTAACTTGGCCCAGTTCCCTAAATTTCTAAGCCCTAGGTTTTGTTGCTGTTGTTTTTAAAAGAATTGAATTAGCACTTTAGTATGTCTTAGAAAATTTGGCTAACAGTGTTTGGGAGTTTGTAGTTACTAAACATCAAAGAATATAAAAAGATTTCCAGATGGCATTATTATTTACATGGCATAAGATATGGAGAATCGTTAGATTTAGGAATCAGTTTCAGAACAGACCATTGGAAAATTTATGTGAAAAGACCGGCTAACTATAGCAATAAATGTTAAGTGCCATTATTCAGGGAATGAAAGAGCATATGTTAGTACTTCTCACAAGACTTATCAAAATGTTATATTTTGATTGTTATGTTTTTGGGCAGATTTTCAAGGCATAACACTCAGAAGTTTACTGCTTCTTCACATATATTTGTATATTTTTGAGACTTTAGCCAGCTTTTCTTCCCCCTTTTCATTTTCTAGTTAGATAAAAATCTGTTGAATTTTCTCTTCTTTCTTTTTCAAATATATTACTGTCCATAATTTTGTCTCTTTCCAAGGAGTTATTTCATGACATTTTGACTTAAATGTCTTCCCAGTTATATCTTTAACAAGTGAAGTTTGTCTTCCATTTTATAAATTACTTTTTCATATAAATATCTCTTGTTGCTTTGAATTTTGAAAGTAATTTGATCAGAATGAATGTGCTAATCAGGTTTTTGAGCAGCAATGTAGTAGATTTAAAAAATTTTAATGTCTCAAAATTGGAATATTTGACATTTTCTATGAATTCTGAATTTTCTAATAATACATTCTAATGAATTATAAATATTCTATTGACTATGTTAAAATTTTATGTGCAACAAATTACTGAGTTCTAATTTTGTCAGGCACTGTTGTAAGCACTAGGGAGAAAGCAGTGAAGAAAACAAAATTCTGTGGCCCTGTGGAGTTTTCATTCTGTTGTGGGGACGCGAACCACAAGTAAAAAAGTAAATGGCAAGCAAAGAGTTTAGGCAATACCACAAATGTCTCCTGGTGCCAGCTGGAACTGCTGGGCAAAGGACTGACAGATTGTACTGTCTGCCATTTAGGTCCAAGAGAGGGTGATTGGTCCAGACACAGTTGAACAAGCTGGATTATCTTCTTGGAAAGGGACCATTCTGCTCCTGTCCACACATATTGAAACTTCAGAGGATGCCCAACTGTAACAGTGGGGGCGTTTGCAGCTATGAGAATGGCTGCTAATGAAAAATACCTTGCAAGTAGACACCAGCTGTGGTGATAGCACTTACAGACCTTATGAGAATTGAAGATTGTACACTGCTTCTTGTGCTGAAGATTCTGGAGCTACTGGTCCCAGCCAACTCTTGCAGTTATTTCAGAGAGCTCTATCATGGCGTCATTCAGTGGACCAATTTGTCTCTCTTCAGTCTGGCCCTCAACCCAGGAGGCTAATTAAACACAAACCTTTCCATCAGTGACATGAATTAATGGGTATATCTGTATGAAAAATTAGAAGAAAGAGAGGAATTGTTCATTCATTGACCTCTTTCACAAACTTCCTGGGGTTGGACATGTTTATTCCTAAACAATCAAAGTTTGTCATCTCCCTGTGGGATGAACCAAATTGTCTCTCCTTTCTCCTAAGTAATACATTTTGTAAGTACTCGAGTCACTATTCTGTCATTGCAAGAAGCTTTCAGGGACAGAGGAATCATTGTAGAATCACTCAGTGCAAAGTTAGTGAACACATTCTTACCCATCCAGGTTGATTAGAGATAGCAGTAGTCACAATGAGCAAAACCAACTATCTTAGTCCATTCAGGCTGCCTTAATGGAATACCATGTACTGGGTGGCTTATAAGCAAAATAAATTTATTTCTCCCAGCTCTGGAGGCTGGGAAGTTCAACATCAAGGTACTGCAAATTTGGTGTCTGGTGAGGGGTCTGCTTCCTGATTTGTAGACAGCGGTCTTCTTGCTGTGTCCTCACATGGCAGAAGGGGTGAAAAGCTCTCTGAGGTTCCTTTTATAAGGGTAATAATCCTATTCTTGAGGGGTCTGCTCTAATCACCTCCCAAAGACCCTTCTCCCTAAAGCCATCGCCTTGGGGGTAAGGATTTCAATGTGAATTTTGGGGGACACAAATGTTCAGACCATAACGCCAACTATCATATCATATTGGTGTACTTATACTGGACCCAGAGGAACAGCAGTCACAGTCTACATAAAGAAGTCTCTTGGGCTTCAGTGTCTCCAATTGAAGGCCTCTCCAGAGGGACTTCTTATCCTAATCTACCAGATCACTTTCTTAATGACTACGGTAGCTGCTCTGATATTACTTTGTCTTGTATTATATGCCAGCACATATCTTAGGTCCATTATGGTTTATGCATCAACGCATAACTTCTATTTAGTTTTCATGTTTTTGAGCTTCATAGTTTGTTATTATCATTTATTTTGTACAATCAATGTTCATGTAAACAGATAACATAGGTATAATAATAGAGTCGTTATGGATATACTGAGGCTTTAGAGAGGAGGAAGCATTTGAAGTAAGGCATGAAGGGCAGAGAAACAGGGAAGAATATCTTGACCATGTGCCATGGAAGAATAAAAGGGTGTGGTATGTATGGGCAGTGGTGAGAAGTTTTGTATGCCTAGGAGTGCATAAGAATCAAAGGCTACAACTTGGGAGAGGAGTGTTGAAACAGGTAACTCAAAATCATATAAGGCATTTCCTGAGCTATTTTAAAGGTGAAATCACAGGAGGTCACAGGTGTCTTATTCACATTCATAATTTTAAAATCTCTTCTAATAATAATCTCTTCTCTTTTTATTTTTATATTTACTGATGTTAGTCTTAATGATTATATCTTCTTTCATTTTTGTGTCTTTAAGTAGTTTCCTTCCATTCATCATCTGATTTTATCCTAATGATATCTGAGTGGCACAGCTCTGAAACATTATGGTATTCTAATTTCTACAGAGAGGGAAACTGAGATATGGAGAGCTTACATGGTTTACTCACAGCCACATGGCCATGTTTCCAGTGATGCAGACTTCTGATTTTTAATTGCATATACTTGTCGAGTTTTATATGTATTCTTTTTGTCTACTTTCCTCTCAAATGCTATTGTGTGTGTGTGTTTTTTTCCTCTATAGGACTTGGCCTTTACCCTGGAAGAGAGACAGCAATTGAACATTCATGGATTGTTGCCACCTTCCTTCATCAGTCAGGAGATCCAGGTTCTTAGAGTAGTAAAAAATTTTGAGCGTCTGAACTCTGACTTTGACAGGTAACACATTGCTGAAGGTGGTTTTTATATTTCTCTTATACAGTTGCCTAGTTTATTTTTTATTGGGTGAGAAAATGAAAACATTTAATGATTTGGAAAGGGTAGCCAACTTTGAGGACAATTTGCCTGTAAACAATGATGTTTTTTAAAAATTTACTCTCTCTAGGAACATTTGAATGAAATAAAAATTTGCTTTGTAAACTGTATGCTCAGACAGACCATGTTTATCATATGATACTGTAAAAGTAAATGATTGGGAAATGCCATCCTAAATGGAACAAAACAGATTAGAGTGACTTTTAGTCAAACTTTACGTATATTGTAGGTGAAAGCACACTTTTCTAGCCTCCAGTCCTTGTTCCAACACGGTTGCAAGTTTAGGTCACTTACTTTGTGTAGTGTATTCAGTTTCTGTATTTGCACAAAGATAAAGATAGTATTTTTCCCTACCTTTGGGATTAGATAACCTTAGATTGAAATTCTGGCTCTATCTCACTAGCAGTAGATCCTTGAGCAAACCACTACATGCCCTGCCATGGTGACTGTAACTGCTTTGCTGTCTGTTTTTGACTCCACTCTTTCTTACTAAGGTACTAAGCCTTTGTAGACCTTAGTTTTTTTCATCAATGGATTAGAGAGAACAATAGCTATTTGAAAACATTGTTGTGAGGGTTAAAATAGGTAGCCAACTCAATGTCAAATAAGTATTAGTATTAACCAGGGTTCTCCGAAGAAACAGAGCTGATAGGATGTGTGTGTGTGTGTGTGTGTGTGTGTAAATGAAAATATAAATACAAATGGATAGAGAGAGAAAGAAGGAGAGGGAGAAGGCTTGTTCAATCCAAAATTTTCAGGTAGGTTGTCAGGCCAAAGACTGAAGGAAGAGTTGCAGTTGAGTCCAAAGGCAGTGTGCTGGCAAAATTTATTTTTGCTGGACAGAAGGTCTGTCTGTGTTATTAAGGCCTTCAGCCATTTGGAAGAGGCCCACCCACATTTTGGAGGGTAATCTGATTTATTTAAGTCCACCAATTTAGATGTTAATCTCATCCAAAAACACCTGTGCAGAAACATCCAGAATAGTGTTTGACCAAATGTTGATACACCATGTTTGTTATGGACCGAATGCTTGTGTCCCCTTGCAAATTCATATGTTGAAATCTAATCCCCAGTGTGATGTTATTTGGAGGTGAGGACTTTGGGCGATGATTAGGTCATAAAAATGGCACCTTCATGAAATGGAATTAGTACTCTAAAAAGAAGAGGCCAGAGTACCAACCAAAAAAGCCAAGGATCAGATGGATTCATAGCTGAATTCTACCAGAAAGATAAACAGGAGCTGGTATCATTCATTCTGAAACTGATCAAAACAATCGAAAAGGAGGGACTCCTCCCTAACTCATTTTATGAAGCCAGCATCATCCTGATACCAAAACTGGGAAGAGACACAACAAAAAAGAAAACTTCAGGCCAATATCCCTGATGAACATCTATGTGAAAATCCTCAATAAAATACTTGCAAACCGAAACCAGCAGCACATCAAGAAACTTATCTACCAAAATCAAGTCAGCTTCATCCGTGGGATGCAAGGCTGGTTCAACATATGCAAGTCAGTAAACGTAATCCGTCACATGAACAGAACCAATGACAAAACTCACATGATTATTTCAATAGATGCAGAAAAGGCCTTTGATAAAATTAAACATCCCTTCATGTTAAAAACTCTCCATAAACTAGGTACTGATGGAACATATCTCAAAGTAATAAGAGCTGTTTATGACAGACCCACAGCCAATATCATACTGAGTGGGCAAAAGCTGGAAGCACTCCCTTTGAAAACCACTATAAGACAAGGATGTCCTCTCCACCACTCCTGTTCAACATAGTATTGGAAGTTCTGGCCAGGACAATCAGGCAAGAGAAAGAAATAAAGTGTATTCAAATAGGAAGAGAGGAAGTCAAATAGTCTCTTTTTGCAGATGACATGATTTTATACTTAGAAAACCCCATCCTCTCAGCCCAAAAACTCCTCGAACTGATAAGCAACTTCAGCAAAGTCTCAGGATACCAAATCAATGTGCAAAAATCACAAGCATTACACCAACAATAGACAAGCAGAGAGCCAAATCATGAATGAACTTCCATTCACAATTGCTACAAAGAGAATAAAATACCCAGGAATACAGCTAACAAGGGATGTGAAGGACCTCTTTAAGGAGAACTACAAACCACTGCTCAAGGAAATGAGAGAACACAAACAAATGGAAGAACATTCCATGCTCATGGATAGGAAGAATCAATGTTGTGAAAATGGCCATACTGCCCAAAGTAATTTATAGATTCAGTGCTATACCCATCAAGCTACCATTGACTTTCTACACAGAATTAGAAAAAACTGCTTCAAATTTTATATGGAACCAAAAAAGAGCCCACATAGCCAAGAAAATTGTAAGCAAACAGAACAAAGCTGGAAGCATCATGCTACCTGACTTCAAACTATACTACAAGGCAACAGTAAGCAAAACAACATGGTACTGGTACCAAAACAGATATATAGACCAATGGAACAGAACAGAGGCCTCAGAAATAACACCATATATCTACAGCCATCTGATCTTTGACAAACCTGACAAAAACAAGAAATGGGGAAAGGATTCCCTATTTAATAAATGGTGTTGGGAAAACTGGCTAGTCATATGCAGAAAACTGAAACTGGACCGCTTCCTTACACATTATACAAAAATTAACTCAAGATGAATTAACGACTTAAATGTAAGACCTAAAACCATAAAAACCTTGGAAGAAAACCTAGGCAATACCATTCAGGACATAGGCATGGGCAAGGACTTCATGATTAAAACACCAAAAGCAATGGCAACAAAAGTCAAAATTCACAAATGAGATCTAATTAAACCAAAGAGCTTAGAGCTTCTGCACAGCAAAAGAAACTGTCATTGGAGTGAACAGGCACTCTACAGAATGGGAGAAAATTTTTGCAATCTATCAATCTGACAAAAGGCTAACATCCAGAATCTACAAAGAACTTAAACAAATTTACAAGAAGAAAACAACTCCATCAACAAGTGGGCAAAGGATATGAACAGATACTTCTCAAAAGAGGACATTTATGCTGCCAATAAACACATGAGAAAAAAAACCTCATCATCACTGGTCATTAGAGAAATGCAAATCAAAGCCACAATGGGATACCATCTCATGCCAGTTAGAATGGCGATCATTAAAAAGTCAGGAAACAACAGATGCTGGAGAGGATGTGGAGAAACAGGAATGTTTTTACATTGTTGGTGGGAGTGTAAATAAGTTCAACCATTGTGGAAGACAGTGTGGCGATTCCTCAAGGATCTAGAACCAGAAATACCATTTGGTCCAGCAATCCCATTACTGGGTATATACCCAAAGGATTATAAATCATTCTACTATAAAGACACATGCACATGTATGTTTATTGCAGCAATGTTCACAATAGCAAAGACTTGGAACCAATACAAATGCCCATCAGTGATAGACTGGATAAAGAAAATGCTGCACATATACATCATGGAATACTATGCAGCCATAAAAAAAGGATGAGTTCATGTCCTTTGCAGGGACATAGATGAAGCTGGAAACCATCATTCTCAGCAAACTAACACAAGAACAGAAAACCAAACATCGCATGTTCTCACTCACAAGTGGGAGTTGAACAATGACAACACCTGAATGCAAGGAGGGGAACATCACACACCGGTGCCTGTATGGGGTTGGGGGTTAGGAGAAGGATTGCATGTTGGGAGGGTAGACAATGGGTTGATGGGTGCAGCAAACCACCATAGCATGTGTATACCTATGTAACAAACCTGTGCATTCTTCACATGTATCCTGGAACTTAAAGTATAATACAAAAAAAAAAAAAAAATGTGGACAAAGGATATGAACAGACATTTCTCAAAAGAAGACATTTAAGCGGCCAACAAACATGAAAAACAAACTCATCATCACAGGTCATTAGAGAAATGCAAATCAAAACCGCAGTGAAATACCATCTGACACTACTTAGAATGGCGATCATTAAAAAGTCAGGAAACAACAGATGCTGGAGAGGATGTGGAGAAACAGGAATGTTTTTATATTGTTGGTGGGAGTGTAAATTAGTTCAACCATTGTGGAAGACAGTGTGGCGATTCCTCAAGGATCTAGAACCAGAAACACCATTTGACCCAGCAATCCCATTACTGGGTATATACCCAAAGGATTATAAATCATTCTACTATAAAGACACATGCACATGTATGTTTATTGCAGCACTGTTTGCAATAGTAAAGACTTGGAACCAATACAGATGCCCATCAGTGATAGACTGGATAAAGAAAATGTTGCACATATACACCATGGAATACTATGCAGCCATAAAAAAGGGTGAGTTCGTGTCCTTTGCAGGGACATAGGTGAAGATGGAAACCATCATTCTCAGCAAACTAACCCAAGAACAGAAAAGCAAACATCGCATGTTCTCACTCACAAGTGAGAGTTGAACAATGACAACACCTGGACACAGGGAGGGGAACATCACACACGCATGCCTGTATGGGGGTGGGGGGCTAGGGGAGGGATAGCATGATGGGAGGGTAAATGACGAGTTGATGGGTTCAGCAAACCACTGTGGCATGTGTATACCTATGTAACAAACCTGCACATTCTGCATGTGTATAATACAAGAAAAAAAAGTGGACAAAGGATATGAGCAGACACTTCTCAAAAGAAGACATGCAGCCAAGAAACATGAAAAAAAAATTCATCATCACTGGTCATCAGAGAAATGCAAATCAAAACCACAATGAAATACCATCTGACACCACTTAGAATGGTGATCACTAAAAAATCAGGAAACAACAGATGCTGGTGAGGCTGTGGAGAAAGAGGAATGCTTTTACATTGTTGGTGGGAGTGTAAAATAGTTGAACCATTGTGGAAGACAGTGTGGCAATTCCTCAAGGATGTAGGACCAGAAACACCATTTGACCCAGCAATCCCGTTACTGGTTATGTACCCAAATAATTATAGATCATTCTACTATGAAGACACATGCACACGTATGTTTACTGCAGCACTATAACCAATAGCAAAGACATGAAACCAACCCAAATGCCCATCAATGATAGACTGAATGAAGGAAATGTGGCACATATACACCATAGAATGCTATGCAGCCATAAAAAAGAATGAGTTAATGTCCTTTGCAGGGACATGGATAAGCTGGAAACCATCATCCTCAGCAAACTAACAGAGGAACAGAAAACTAAACATCACATGCTCTCACTCATAAGTGGGAATTGAACAATGAGACCACATGGACACAGGGAGGGAAACATCACACACCAGGGCCTGTCATGGGATGGGGGAAAGTAGAGGGAGAGCATTTGGATAAATACCTAATGCATGCCGGGCTTAAAACCTAGATGACGGTTGATAGGTGCAGCAAACCCATGGCATATGTATACCAATGTAACAAACCTCACGTTCTGCACATGTATCCCAGAACTTACAGTAAAATAAAAAATAAAAAGAGGCCTAAGAAAGCTGCCTTTCCCTTTCCCTCATGTGAGGATGCAGCGAGAAGGTGCTGTCTATGTGGATTGGGTCCTAATCAGGCTCAGAATCTGCTAGCACCTTGATCTTGAACTTACCGGCCTACAAAACTATAAGAAATCAATTTCTATTGTTCATAAGCTACCTAGTCTATGGTATTTTTGTCATAGCAAAATGAATGGACTATGACACCACCCATAGGCATCTCCTCAAATCATACTTAATCTTTGAATAAAGGCAATAACAAAGTCCATACTTTAGCTAACACAATAAAACTGTCTTGCATACAACCAGAAATGCACCAACCCTATCCTCAAAAGAAGATGCCAAATCCTTGAATGATATTTACTCTCGTCGATATTCGTTAACTTAAACACTATGATGTAACATTAGTAATACTTAAATATTATGATGCAGAGTCAGTATATCTTATGTTATCAGATAAGGTGATAAGAGAAGGAAGAAAATTATATTTTCTGAAATTTGCATATGGATTTTTGCTTATGTATGTATATGCACATATTATTAGCAAAACAAGGAAGAAATACTTATGGCAATTACAGTCTTCTTTTTCTTTAGTTGATCACATGGTCATAGCTGGTATTTATAACTACCTTTTTCCATGACCCAATCCATATCCCCTTTGCCCTCAGCAAGTATCTCAGCTGATTGTGGTTCTTTACCTGCTGAGGGTGACTCAAACCTTCAATCCTGAATGGTCTGGGCCATTAGTAATCCTACTTGAATTGGATTGTTGTTTTCATTAGCTTTAATCACAGGGCATGGTAATACTAAGAGCTACCCTAAGGGATCTCCTGTATTTCAGACATACTCTCTCTCACCTCCACTGTAGTGTAACAGTTTAGTTTCCTCTTGGTAGTCAGAATCAATTTTTCCTAGCCAGCACAGTAACTCCTTTCTTGGCCTGTTAATTCAGAGGCATGTGGTGCTCAAAGTGGCCAGGTGGAGTCTTAATTTCCTGTTCAATGGGTTTATTATTGTGTTTCTTGATGGAAATGTTCTTCCCTTTGGAATGAAGACCTCTAGACCAGCAGAGCATAAAGTCACAGGGGCAGAAAGGAGAAATTTTGCTAGTGTGACACTAAGGTTGTTAGAATTTCCATTCCCATTTCCACCCCTTGATTCCTAGACCTATGAATCCTGGCTATGAGAAAAACAGCACCATTTTTTGGACACTGATTGAGAGCACATACAGCCTCCTGGAGAACCTTGCCTCAGCTTTGCAAGGTATTGCCACTTTGCTCATACTGTAACTGAGTCTTCAAAAGTACATTCCACTGTTCTGTCAAGCCAGTTGCTTCAGATTGTTAGTAAACATTGTAAAACTAGTGAGTTTCATGAGCATGGGCTCATTCCCCACACTTCAATTGCTATGAAGTAAGTTCCTTGATCAGAAGCAATGCTACGTGGAATGCCATGATGGTAGATAAGGCATTTTGTAAGTCCATGAATAGTAGCTTTGGCAGGAGCATTGCATGCAGGGAAAGCATATCTAGATCGAAAGTAAGGGTCTATTCCAGGAAAAAAAAGTTGTCCTTCCCATAATGGAAGCTGTTGAGTGTAATGAACTTGCCACCAGGTAGCTAGCTGGCTGATTACCCTGGAGAATGGTGCCACATCTGGGAATCAGTGTTAGTCTCTGCTGCAGATTGAACACTCAGAAGTGGCTATAATAGCCAGGTTGGCCTTGGTGAGTGAAAGTCCATGTTGCTGAGCCTATACATAACCTCTATCCCTGCAACCATGGCCACTTTGTTCATGAGCCCAGTGGATGTGGTAGGGTGGCTGGGCAAAGAGGCTGACTCAGTTTGTCCAATGTGTATACAGTTGCTTCTTTCTAAACTCCTTCACAACCTTCTCTTTCATTTGTTCCATAACATCTTCCTTTAGCTGCTTGTGTCCTTACCGTATATTCTTTTCCTGGGCCATTTTATCAGCTACCTGCTAAGAGCTGGTGACCTTCATATATTTGCTACAGAGTCTTCCTCAATATATATTGAACATCAACTCAGTGTCAGGTATTCTTTTACATATTGGGGTTAGAGGCAATGATCTCTGAGCTCATGAAATTTACATAGATTATTTAAATTATTATTTAATTTTATTCATTTTTATTTATTTTTTTGAGATAGAGTCTCACTCTGTCACCCAGGCTGGAGTGCAGTGGCACCACCCTGGATCACTGCAAGCTCCGCCTCCCGGGTTCACACCATTCTCCTGCCTCAGCCTCCTGAGTAGCTGGGACTATGGGTGCACGCTGCCACGCCCAGCTAATTTTTTGTATTTTTTTTTTTTTTTTTTTAGTAGAGACGGGGTTTCACCATGTTAGCCAGGATGGTCTTGATCTCTTGACCTCATGATCCACCCGCCTTGGCCTCCCAAAGTGCTAGTATTATAGGCGTGAGCCACCGTGCCTGGCCAAAATTATTATTATTTTGAGGGAGGGTCTCACTCTATTGCCCAGGTTGCAGCGCACTGACGTGACCATAGCTCACTGTAGCCTCAACCTCCTGGGCTCAAACAGTTCTCATGCCTCACCCTTCCTAATAGCTAGGACTACAGGCATGCACCACCATGCTTGGCTTATTTTTAAATACAAATTATTAAATTTCATAAATAGTAATACAAATTGGTAAATTATAAAATATGATAGAAAATGGCTAGTGTCTTGGGATGGGGGAAGTAAAGGTAGAGTAGGGGAAGTAAAGGTAGAGGAGGGTAAGCGGAGCTGAGAATGCTGAGGGTAGGTATGGCCAGTTTGCATTGTTGAGTTGGGTGATAAGGGTAGCCTCTATTGAGAAGGTGAGTTTTGAGCAAATAATCAGAGGTGGTAGAGCAGTTAGCCATGAAGAAATCTGAGGAACAGCGTTTTGTAGCTGGCATGTTCAAGAATTAGCAGGGAGACTTGTGTCTAGAGCAGAATGAGCTAGGGAAAGAATGGTAAATTGGGAAAGGAAGTTAATGAGGTGATGGGCGATGGATTAGGTATGGCTTTGTAGTCTACTAAAGACTTCTGCTATACTGTGAGTGAAAAGGGTAGGCTTTTGAGGTTTTTGACCAGAAGAGGCACATGATCTAAGCTATAATTTCAGAAAGACTGGCTGCAATGTTGAGAATAGAATGTAGGCTGGGACAGCTTTTAGGAGACCATTATAATAATCCAGGCAAGAGATTATGGTGATTTAGATCTAGGGTGGTAGCAATGAGGGTAGTCAGATTTTGGATATATTTTGAAAGTAAAGCCAGCACAATTTCTTCATATATTTCACATGAGTGTTAGAAAGCTTTCAGA
This sequence comes from Theropithecus gelada, assembly GCF_003255815.1. Taxonomy (NCBI): domain Eukaryota; kingdom Metazoa; phylum Chordata; class Mammalia; order Primates; family Cercopithecidae; genus Theropithecus; species Theropithecus gelada. The sequence continues at coordinate 82,360,864 of NC_037671.1, read as the reverse complement.
GAAGAGGAGTGTGTTAGTCTGTTCTTGCATTGCTATAAAGAAATACCTGAGGCTGGGTAATTTATAAAGAAAGGAGGTTTAATTGGCTCATGGCTCAGCAGGTTGTACAAACATGGCACCAATTATGTGATGCCTGGGTGGGGCCTCAGGAAGCTTACAATCATGGTGGAAACAGGAGCAAGATAGGAGGGAAGTGCCAACCAAATCTCACATCAACTCAGGGCAAGAACTCATCACCAAGGGATTGGTGCTAAGCCATTCATGAGAGACCCACCCCTATGATGCAAATACCCACTAGGACCCACCTCCAACACTGGGGATTACATTTTAACATGAGATTTGGAAGGGACAAACACCCAAACCATATCAAGGAGAAAACAGCAAGGAAACAGAAAAAGGAATGACCAGAGAGATAGGAGGAAAACCATGAGAATATGAAAGATTGGAAGTCAAGGAAAGAAAGTGTATTGAGCCCTAAGGAATATCTCTTGTGTCAAATGTTCTGATAGGTAGGGTGAGGTCTGAGAATGGACCATTGATTTAGCATTGGTAATTTCCACATTGCCGAATTAATTTTATCATGTCTAAAGTTAAACTCTTTGTCTTCCATATGTTTATTTTCTTAGTTATGTCTATCTAATTGCCCAAACATTAGAATCCATGCATCTCTTACTCAGAATTCTGTGCATTTTCAACTATTCTAGGGAATGAAAGTCAATTCAAAAAGGCTGGTAAGATTGTTGAGTAGTTTTGCAAGATTCTTTTAAGTTGAACTGAGCAGTTTAAGTTTTATTCTACAAACTATTGAAGGTTACAGATAACATGAAAAGGTTTATATTTACAAAGATAACTCTGGGTCAGAAATGCCTCTAGAAAGAAAAAGGCCATAAGACACGGATACAAAGTTTCTTGAACTTCCCTACCTTAGTTATTTTTAGGATGAGTGTTACATTCTCTCATTTCCTGTATGTCATTTCCCTTGGTTATTCAATAGTGCAAGTCAAAGGATGAAATCTTTCTATTAACTTAGTTAATATTAAACTAAATCTACAGTGATAGTTTCATCTCTTTTAAAATAGGGATAAAGTCTCTTCAAGTATTAAATAAAACTGTGCAATTTCAGCAATGATTTTAATGTTTACATGATTTTAATTAAGTTTATGGTTCTTTATTCTTTGCGATATTTAAGAATATTTCTTGTCTGGGCGTGGTAACTCACGCCTGTAATCCTAGCAGTCTGGGAGGCCGAGGCAGGCAGAGCACTTGAGGTCAGGAGTTCAAGACCAGCCTGGCCAACATGTTGAAACTCTGTGTCTACTAAAAATACAAAAAAAATTAGCCGGGCTTGGTGGTGTGTGCCTGTAGTCCCAGCTACTTGGGAGGCTGAGGCAGGAGAAAATGCTTGAACCAGGGAGACAGAGGTTGCAGTGAGCCGAGATCGTGCCACTGCACTCCAGCCCAGGCGACAGAGCGAGACTCTGTCTCAAAAAAAAAAAAAAAAAGAAAGAAAGAAAAAAAATCAGCCGTGTGTGGTGGCGCACTTGTAATCCTAGCTACTCAGGAGATACCCATGTTCGCTAGGCTGGTCTTGAACTCCTGACCTCGTTATCGACCCTCCTCTGCCTCCCAAAGTGCTGGGATTACGGGCATGAGCCACCATGCCCAGTCATTTTTGTATTTTTAGTAGAGACAGATGAGGCTTCACCATGTTGGCCAGGCTGGTCTTGAACTCCTGACTTCGTTATCCACCCACCTCGACCTCCCAGGGTGCTGGGATTACAGGCATGAGCCACTGAGCCTGGCCGAGACTCTGTCTTAAAGAAAAAGTAAATAATATTTCTTAAGTCTTTTTTAATCAGATGTTTTCTATGTAACCTAAATGTACTTTATACTTGGTTGAAAATATTTAGTTAGATTTCTAAGTAGCTATTTCATGACTTTATGGGATGTAGATCTAATTATGTCCAATTTTTACAGGTATCTTCTCTTAATGGATCTCCAAGATAGAAATGAAAAACTCTTTTATAAAGTGCTAACGTCTGACGTTGAGAAATTCATGCCTATTGTTTATACTCCCACTGTGGGTCTGGCTTGCCAACAATATAGTTTGGTGTTTCGGAAGCCAAGGTATGTCAACTTTTATTTTAAATGCAACTTGTGTCTTTATTTATTTTTGTAAGTTTTTTTGCAGTAATTTAAAATTCGTTATTATTATTTTAAATTTGACAATAAAATTGCATATATTTATGATGTACAGAGGATGTTTTGAAATCTGTATACATTGTGAAATGGTAAAATCAAACTCATTAGCATATGTATTATTTCACATTCATACCATTCATTTGTGGTGAGTATGCTAAAATCTTAGCAGTTTTCACATATGTAGTAAATTATCCTTAGCAATAGTTACCATGTGGTACAATAGATGTCTTGAACTCATTCCTCCTGTTTAACTGAAATTTCGTATCCTTTTTTTTCCACCAGCATTTCCCTAATCCTGCAACCCTCTCCCCGCACCTTTCTCCTATCCTCTGGTAACCCATTCCTCTCTCTGCTGCTATGAGTTTGACTATTTTTAGGTTCCACATATAAGATCATGTGGTATTTGTCTTTCTGTATCTGGCTTATTTCACTTAAGAGAATATCCTAAAGGTTCGCCGTATTGTTGCAATGACAGAATTTCTTCTTTAAGGCTGAGTGGTATCCTAGTGTGTATACGTACCACATTTTCTTTATTCATTCATCTGTTGATGGACTCTTACCTTGATCCCATATCTTGGCCATTGTGAATAATGCTACGGTGAACATGGGAGTACAGATATCTCCTAGACATACTGATTTCATTTCCTTTGGATACGTACCCAGTAGTGTTATTACTAGATTATATGGTAGTTCTGTTCTTAATTTTTTGAAGAGCTTCCATACTGTTTTCAATAATAGATTTACTAGTGTACATTCCCACTGAACAGTGAATAAGAGTTTCCTTTCCTCAGGTTCCTCGCCAATACTTATTGTTCATCTTTTTGGTAATAGCCGTCCTAACAAGTGTGAGGTGATATCTCACTGTGCTTTTAATTTCAATTTCTCTGATGATTAGTGATGTTGAGCAACTTTTCATGTACCTGTAGGTCATTTATATATCCTCTTTTGAGAACTGTCTATTCTGGTATTTTGCTCATTTTAAAAACAGGTTATTTGTGTTCTTGTTATTGAGTTATTTGAGTTCCTTATATATTTTGAATTAATACCTTATGAGATGTATGGCCACAAATGTTCTCTCCTATTCCATAGGTTGTCTCTTCACTCTGTTGATTGTAGTGCTGAGCTTTTTAGTTTATTACAATTCCATTTGTCTATTTTTGCTTTTGCCTATGCCACTGGGGTCGTATCTAAAAACATCACCGCCCAGACCAATATCATGAGGCTTTTCCCCTAAATTTTCTTGTAATAGTTTTATAGTTTCAAGTGTTAATTTTTCTTACCTATCGAGTTGACTTTAAAAAAAAAAATATGGTGTGAAGTAAGGGTCTAATTTCGTTCTTCTGGCATTTGGAAGACCAGTTTTCCCATCACCATTTAATGAAGAGACTATTCTTTCTCCATTTCACTTTTGTAAAAAATCAGTTGACTGTAAATTCATGGATTTATTTCTGGGCTCTCTATTCTGCTTCATTCTGGGCTCTCTATTCTCTTTCATTGGTCTGTGTGTTTGTTTTTATACTGGTACCATGCCGTTGTGATTACCATAACTTACAGTATATTTTGAAATCAGGTAGTATGATACCTCTAGGTTTGTTCTTTTTGCCTAAGATTGCTTTGGATATTTGCGGTTTTTGTGGTTCATATGAATTTTTTGATTTTTTTTTTTATATTTCTGTGAGAAAATGTCATTGGAACTCTGATAGGGATTGTACTGAATCTATAGATCTCTTTGGGTAGTGTGGTCATTTTAACAATACTAATTCTGCCAATCCATGAAACGGAATATCTTTCCATTTATTTGTGTCTTCTTAAATTTTTTTCATCATGTTTTGTAGTTTTCCGCATACAGATATTTCACCTCTGTGGTTAAATTTATTCCTAAGTATTTTGTTTTTTTGGTGGCTATCATTATTATTATTATTGTCTTGAGACAATCTTACTCTGTCTGGAGTGTAGTGACATGATCTTGGCTCACTGCAACCTTTGCCTCCTGGGTTCAGGTGATTCTCATGGCTCAGCCTCCTGAGCAGCTGGGATTACAGGTGCACACCACCACATCCAACTAATTTTTGTATTTTTAATAAAGATGGGGTTTCACCACGTTGGCCAGGCTGGCCTCAAACTGTTGGCCTCAAGTGATCCACCCGCCTCAGCCTCCCAAAGTGCCAGGAGTACAGGCATGAGCCACTACACCCAGCCCTGGTAGCTATTATTAATGGGATTGCTTTTTTGATATTTTTGGATAGTTTATAGTTAGTGTATTAGAAACATTGCTGACTTTTATATGTTGATTTTGTATCATGGAACTTTCCTGAATTTATTAGTTGTTACAGTTTTTTGTTGGAGTTTTTAGGGTTTTCTATATTGTCTGCAAACAGAAACCATTTAACTTCTTCCTTTCTAATATGGATGCTTTTTTTTTTTTTTTTCTTTTCTTTGCTTGCCTAATTGCTCTGGCTAGGACTTCTAGTACCAAATTTTCTCTCTAGATTTAAGATTTGGCCAGGCATAGTGACTCATACCTGTAATCCCAGCACTTTGGGAGGCTGAGGTGGGCGGATCATGAGGTCAAGAGGTCAAGACCATCCTGGCCAACATGGTGAAACTCCATCTCTACTAAAAATACAAAATTAGCTGGGCATGGTGGCATTTGCCTGTAGTCCCAGCTACTCGGGAGGCTGAGGGAGGAGAATCGCTTGAACCTGCGAAGTGGGGTGGCAGTGAGCCGAGATCGCGCCACTGCACTCTAGGCTGGCAACAGAGCAAGACTATCTCAAAAAAAAAAAAAAAAATTAAGATAATAGAAAGTATTTCCAAATCAATTTGGGTTCCCTTTTACAGATAGTAAATGAATTTCTTTTTTGTTTTGAAAGAAAGTGATTGGCTGGGCATGGTGACTCACACCTGTAATTCCAGAACTTTGGGAGGCCAAGGCAGGCAGATCACCTGAGGTCAGGAGTTCGAGACCAGCCTGGCCAACATGGTGAAACCCCATCTCTACTAAAAATACAAAAATTGCTGAGCGTGCTGGTGGTCACCTGTAATTCCAGATACTACAGAGTCTGAGGTAGGAGAATTGCTTGAATCCAGGAGGCAGAAGCTTCAGTGAGCTGAGATTGCTACTGCACTCCTGGGTGACAGAGTGAGATTCCGTCTCAAAAAAAAAGAAAGTAATATTGATCATAATTAAGCTTGCCTTTGATATGCTAATTACCCCTATTATATATATTTTTACAGGTTAAAACAAAGATTCCAAATTTTTCTGAAATGAGGAGAATATTACTTTCTAAATTGAGTCAAAATTAAATAATCTTAAAGGAGCTCTTTTGTTCTTTCCCTTAAATGAAATAGTAGTCACCTTTGAGATGCCTAAAATATAGAACACAATTTTTCTAGCACTACTTATTCATTATATTAGTTTCAATACTTTTTGAAATAAGAAACATTTGAAATAAATAAATATTAATACTTTTAACAACAGCAATGACAAAAGTTCAAGTTGAATATGTTTTTGCTACTTTTGGCTCTGAATTTAAAGATAAAAAACAAATGTTTAAAGTATATACCACAAACACAAAAGCTATTGAAAGTACTGTCCTTAAAAGGAATATTTCAGGGGTATTATCTGAAAGCAAAATTGAATGTGAATGTCATGTAGCTGTATTGATATAGTGGTAATATTTATCATACTGTGCTACATTACCCTTTGTATAAAGAAAAGAGTTGAACACATCATCCCTTTGTATAAAGAGAATAATTAGACAAGTATCTATAGATGATCTAAATGACATTAAATTTTTTCTATTGATACATATTAGGTATACATATTTTGGGGATATATGTGATAATTTAATACATTCATATAATTTGTAAAGACCAAATCAGTGTAATTGGGATATCTATCACCTTAAATATTTATCTTTTCCTTATGCTGGAAAAATTCAGATTATCTTCTTCTAGCTGTTTTGAAATATACAATAGTTCTTATTTCTTCCATCGATCTGCATACTAAACTACATTAATAGCACATATCCATGTTATGTTTATATAATAGTTACATTAACAGTGACTAAATTTTTTTCATGGAAGAACAAGAGTTAGAATTTACTGTTAATTGTATTGCAAATTAATTGTTTTCTGTGTATATAAGCATATTATTTTAAGTATACAAATGATTAGATATTCATATTGAGAAAATAATGAAACAAATATTCAGAAAGAAGAAACTTAAAAATGCCTAGTGTCATCATACCAAAAAACCCTGACAGACACAATACATACTATTTTCCTTATAGATGAAGGAATCAGACTATATAAACTATTTCTTGCCTTACTATAGGCAAGAAACCTACAGTATTTTCCTTATAGATGAAGGGATCATACTATATAAACTATTTCTTGCCTTACTGTCTTCTCTGAGTAATGTATCATAAACCTCTATGCATGTCCAAAAATATATTTCTATATAAAGAATCTTAATACGAGCATAATAAAAAGCTGTTTTAAATTCAAGGATGTTTATTGAAATTCTGTTTCTGTGAGATACTAAGTACTAACAATGATAATAAATGTAGAAGAGCTTGAATCAAATGAAGTATTTGGGTTGAAGTCGATAGAAATCTCAATAGCAACAAATTTTTGTTTGTTTGTTTGTTTGTTTGGCTAATCACAGGGGATTTTATTGATGGTACATGACAAGGTGGGGCTCCCTCGGCTCCTCCCTTTTAGGGGGTCTGCATGGAAACTGTGAGGAGGGGAGATTCTCAGTGTGGTGGGGGACTGAGTATGGCAGGGACTCCCCAGCAGTGAGGGCGGCTCTCTTCCTGTCATGCTCTCACTGGGGCTGGTGGTCTGGGGGTTTTACTCCTTGGAAGCCATGTGGGCAGAGGTCCACCACCCTGTTGCTGCCGCCAAATTCATTGTTATACTAGGAAATGAGCTTGACAAAGTGGTCGTTGAGGGCAATGCCAACCCCCACATCGAAGGTGGAAGAGTGGATGTCACTTTTGAAGTCAGAGGGGACAACCTGGTGCTTAGTGTAGCCCAGGATGCCTTTGAGGGGGCCCTCTGATGCCTGCTTCACCACCTTCTTGACGTCATCGTATTTGGCAGGTTTTTCCGGATGGCAGGTCAGGTCCACCAATGACATATTGGCGGTGGGGACACGGAAGGCCATGCCAGTGAGCTTCCCATTTAGCTCAGGGATGACCTTGCCCACAGCCTTGGCAGCACCAGTAGAGGTAGGGATGATGTTCTGGAGGGCCCTGTGGCCGTCACGCCACAGTTTCCCATAGGAGTCATCCACAGTCTTCTGGGTGGCAGCGATGGTGTGGACTGTGGTCATGAGTCCTTCCACGATACCAAAGTTGTCATGGATGCCCTTGGCCAGGGGCGATAAGCAGTTGGTGGTGCAGGAGGCATTGCTGGCGATCTTGAGCTGTTGTCATATTTCTCATGGTTCACACCCATCGCGAACATGGGGGCATCAGCAGAGGGTGCAGAGATGATGACCGTTTTGGCTCCTCCCTGCAAGTGAGCCCCAGCGTTCTCCATGGCAGTGAAGACGCCAGTGGACTCCATGACATACTCAGTGCCAGCATCACCCCATTTGATTTTGGAGGGATCTTGCTCCTGGAAGATAGTGATGGGATTTCCACTGATGACAAGCTTCCCGTTCTCAGCCTTGACAGTGCCATGGAATTTGCCATAGGTGGAATTATACTGGAACATGTAGATGGTGTCATTGAGGTCAATGAAGGAATCATTGATGGCGACAATATCGACTTTACCAGAGTTTAAAACAGCCCTGGTGACCAGGCACTCAATATGACCAAATCCGTTGACTGCAGTCTTCACCTTCACCATGGTGTCTCAGGGATGCAGCTGGCAGTGCACAAGAAGATGCAGCTGTCTGTCGAATGGGAGGAGCAGAGAGCCGCAGCAAGTATTTTTGAGAGCTTTTACTATATTAGATGGTTTTCTCGGGCTTAGGATACTTTGGTGTGCATATATTCCAAAAGAAGAAGAGACAAACATATAAAATAAATAAATTGTCTAGAATGTTTGAAGGTGATAAGTGTTATGGAGAAAGAGTACAGGAAAAGGGGGATCAGGAGTGTCAGTTGCTTTGCAGGAGGCAGTTGTAATTTTACATAGAGTGGACAGTGTAGGTCTCATTGGAAGATGATATTGGAGGAGTTAGGGAGGAAGTCACAAAGATAGGAGTGGAAACATGCCAGATGGAAGGAACAGCCAATGCCAAGGCCCTCAGTGGGAACATGCCTGGAGACCAGGAGCAGCATGGAGACCACTGTGCCTGAAGTGGAGTGAGAGAGACGGAGAATAGGAGATGAGTTCACAGAGGTAGGTCAATGAGCGGGTATAGGTCTTAGGGCTTCCTGTTTGGAAGAACATTGGCTTTTACTGTTAGCTAAATGAAAAGCCGTAAATGGTCTTACACAATTACATGATATGATCTAATATTTTTAAAAAGAACATTCTGGTTGCTGTGTTGAGAACAGACTAAAGCAAAAGAAGAATCAGGGACCCTTGTTAGGAGACTATTACAGTAAACCCAGTGAGAGATGAGAGTGGCTCAGATTAGGAGGGTAATAATGGAATTAGGGGTAAGTTTTAAAATCCAAATTCTGGATAAAAATGTAGACAGTCACAAGGACTTTCTACTGGACTGAAAGCTTCCTAGAGTAGTGATTGAAAGTATGGGCTCTGGAGTAGGTAGCCTATTTTCACTTACTGGTTTTGCCTCCTGTTGTGGTCTGGTATAAGGTATTTAACTTTTCTGTGCTTCAGTTTCCTCATTTGTAAATTGGGAGTAATACTACAGTCTGCCACATCTTATCCATACTTTTAAATTCCAAAACTCTGAAATTCAAGACAGTAAAAAAATCTCATTTGGGACAAAACCGGATCTTATCTGAAATCATTGGCAGCAGTACCAAAGACTATATATAGTCTTTTAAGTCTAAGTCTAGCAGTAAACTGGATTTATAAGACTATAATAGTCTATCTCACTTACTATCATTTGTTTTTCTGTAGAAATACTAATGTATTTGATTATGGGGGCGTTCTTAGAAATAAATATGTTTACATATATAAACTTATATAAGTATATATTTTTTTATGTATGTATTTAGAGAGATGGGTGGCTGGGGAAGGGGAGAGGAAGAAATGGGGAAGAGGGTAGAGGTAGGAAAGCATTTGTGGCAAAATGCGTATAAATGTCGAATCTAGGTGGAAGTATTATTGTATTATTCTTTCAACTTTTCTGTAATGTTTGAAATTTAAGTAACGAATGCTTTATTACCAGAGAAAGCAAAGTTTCTAAGTCCATTTCTGTATGACCGCTTCATACAGTTTTCTGTCATATTGCAATTTAGTGTGTATATGTTATTGAATGTTTGGTGATTTTGAAGTTTTCCAGTAAAATAATTATGGCTTCTCCTATAATTATAAAAAAAATCCTATTTGAAATTGTGTTATGTGGCATAAATTTAAGTGTTGTATTTAATTAGAAAGGGAATTGTGGATGTGTGAATGCTGTGAATGATGGATCTTCCATTAGCATATAGATGAATTTTATTTTTAAGCCAAAATGGAAAAATGTCTAGTAAACCTTATCTACTACAACAGCAGGTATTTTAAGACATTCAGAAAGTAAAGAGGAGAATTATATGCCTAATTCTATTAATACTTACTGTGTATGGTTTTGGTGGTAGCACTTAGGAACATAGTGAAAATTAAAGGTTAATAGTACTTCAAGCACTGAGTTTAACATAGTTAAAAACAGATATATCTTTTGATCACACTTTTAAGTATATGTCTTAATGCTGTGATACTTTTCTGTGGATAGATTTTTTTTTATTTTGAATATGGCATTAAAATCTGGGTAGGTATCCCAAAATAAATTCTTGTATGACTAATACTATTTCTATTTTTTTTCTAAATGACTGCTGGGATATTCATTTATTGGTTTTGTGGGGAATTTATTTTCTTTTTGGCATACATACTTTGTGTGGGTTTTTCAGATGTCATAGATAATCATTTTTAAGAATATTTTTGGGCTTGCTTGGATTGTCTTGTTCCCATGTGCCCAAATCATTTTAATTCTTGCAGAATTTCCAGTATTTGGTAGTGCAGTCTGCTTATGCCAGTGTGCCTAATTGTGGTTAGTTTGTATATAGACGTGTGATTTTTGGAAGCTAGAGACAATTTTTTTATTTTTATTTTTGCAGACTGCTGAGCTTCCTATGTTACTTAAGTTACCTGTATGTTGTGAAACTTTTTTTTTTAAAGAAAAGTTTTGTGCAAATTGATAATGCAGCTATATGTAATGGATAGCTAAAGCAGATTCATGTAATTTCTTTGGAAATATTTCTACCTACTGTATTTTTACACTGCATTTTCTTTTTTTTCCAATTTTTTATTTTATTTATTTATTTATTTATTTTTAAAATTTATTTATTTATTATTATTATACTTTAAGTTCTAGGGTACATGTGCATAACGTGCAGGTTTGTCACATATGTATACTTGTGCCATGTTGGTGTGCTGCACCCATCAACTCGTCAGCACCCCTCAACTCGTCAGCACCCCTCAACTCGTCATTTACATCAGGTATAACTCCCAATGCAATCCCTCCCCCCTCCCCCCTCCCCATGATAGGCCCCGGTGTGTGATGTTCCCCTTCCTGAGTCCAAGTGATCTCATTGTTCAGTTCCCACCTATGAGTGAGAACATGCGGTGTTTGGTTTTCTGTTCTTGTGATAGTTTGCTAAGAATGATGGTTTCCAGCTGCATCCATGTCCCTACAACGGACACAAACTCATCCTTTTTTATGGCTGCATAGTATTCCATGGTGTATATGTGCCACATTTTCTTAATCCAATCTGTCACTGATGGACATTTGGGTTGATTCCAAGTCTTTGCTATTGTGAATAGTGTCGCAATAAACATACGTGTGCATGTGTCTTTATAGCAGCAGCATGATTTATAATCCTTTGGGTATATACCCAGTAATGGGATGGCTGGGTCATATGGTACATCTAGTTCTAGATCCTTGAGGAATCGCCATACTGTTTTCCATAATGGTTGAACTAGTTTACAATCCCACCAACAGTGTAAAAGTGTTCCTATTTCTCCACATCCTCTCCAGCACCTGTTGTTTCCTGACTTTTTAATGATTGCCATTGTAACTGGTTACACGGCATTTTCTAAGATTTATCTCCCTCTCTTTTGAGTTCTGATTAGCTACTATTATTATACCATGTATTTGGCGATTATTCATGTTTCTACTTTTGATATTTCTAATGTTCTATCAAAATATGCTTGATCTCTTTTTTTGGTATTTTACCATTCATTTTGTCTCAACTGGATTGTAAGATTCTAGAGAAAAGGGATCATATTTTATAAATTATTCTTGTATTTCTTGTGCTATTTAGATTTAATGCCTGGTTGGTGTTCAATTAATATATGTTGTTTGCTATCTCAGAGAAATTGTAACTTAGAATTACTTTATTCATTCACTCACACAGAAAAAAAATGTAAAGTATTCATATATTCTTTATTTCTCCTACTGTTTAAGCATATTATTCTGACAGGCAAATTCTCATAAATAATAGATATTAAAGAAATTGGACACACTCTAAGGAATCTGACTGTGAGGACATGAAATATTATTATTATTGTTTTACTTTTGAGAAGGAGTCTTACCCTGTCACCCAGGCTGGAGTGTAGTGGCATAGTCTCAGCTCACTGCAACCTCTTTTTCCTGGATTCAAGTGATTCTCCTGCCTCAGCCTCCCAACTAGCTAGGATTACAGGCATGAGCCACCATGCCCAGCTATTTTTTTGTATTTTTTTTAGCAGAGACAGAGTTTCACCATGTTGCCCAGGCTGGTCTCGAACTTCTGGGCTCAAGAGATCCACCCGTCTTGGCCTCCCAAAGTGCTGGGATTATCACCATACCTGGCTTCATTCACTCATCCATATACAGGGCATGACTGATTTGATTTTGGCAAACAGAATGGGCTAAAACAACAGTTTGCTGGGGATAGTCTTCTTTAAAAAAGCATTTTCCAGAGTTCAATTAGATCAGTACTTTTGGTTCACCAAAAAATTATGATGAAAAAAGTATTCAGTGCTCGAATTAATTGGAGAAAAACGGAATTAAATGAAATCAAACAGGATTCTTTACAGCAAAGTTTCTCAGACTGATAACCTATTTTGTGAGTTTTTTGGATGGCGAGAATTAGATTTAATAAAGTAGTATATATAGCCTAATTATTGGCACAAAGTAGATATTCTCAAATGGTGGTTATTGTTACTGGTATTATTTTAACTCTCAGGTTTCTTGATGATCAAATAGATTATGGTATCATGTACCAAATTTCAGAATATTGGAATATTTGAGAGAGATAGAAAGTTCATTTGGGGGGCCAGATGTAGTGGTGCATGCCTGTAATCCCAGTACTTTGAGGGGCCAAGGTAGACGGATCAGTTTAGTTTAAGAGTTCAAGACCAGCCTGGACAACATAGTGAAACCCCATCTTTACAAAAAATACAAAAATCAACTGGTGTGGTGGTGCGTGCTATGGTCCAGCTACTCAGGAGGCTGAGGTAGGAGGATTGCTTGAGCCTGGGATGTTGAGGCTGCAGTGAGCTGTGATTACACCACTGCACTCTTTCTAGCCTGTGGGGTAGAATGAGATCCTGTGAAAAGAAAGAGAGAGAAAGGGAGGGAGGGAGGAAGGGAGGGAAGGGGAGGGGATGGGAGGAGAGGGGAGAGTTGAGTTTATTTTTGAGACATGCTAAATTTTAAATGTCTTTTGGACTTCCAGGTAGAAGGGTCTAATAGTCAATTAAATATATGGACCTGGAACTTAGTAGATGATGTACTTAAAACATCCTAACATTTTAGCTTGCATATTATATATGCTGCGCGAATGGTATCTGTTCCGAGTTTGGCAATGTCACAGATTATCAACAAGTGTAATTGTTAAAAAGATTTAATCAATAAGATGTTCTATTATGTTGCTATATGTCTTCATAGAAGATTCTTTGAAAAATGCGTAAAAGGAAATACTAAAATCAGCCAAAACAAAATATTAAAGTATTTTTTCTACATTTAATAATACATTTTTATACTTTTTTCCTTTAGAATCCCAAAAGGACTTGAAGTAGAGTATTCGTTATTTAAATTGTGGGGACTAAGCTTACATATTATTACTTAATGTGTAATTTCATGTGAGGAAGTATGTCTAGTATGCCATCATGACCATGATTAGAAATGGAGATGTATACAAATATGAGAGTCTAAATAATGTTTACTTATATGGAAACATATAGTTTCTGCAGATGTATAGCCAATAGTGTTGTCTCATATGATGAGGGTGTCAGTTTTAATTGATATTTGATTTGTGAAATAGCAGCAAGAAAAGAAGCTTAAAAAGAATAAACGTAGAAAGAAACCTTCCCAAATCTAATATTCCTTTAACCAAAAAATGTTCTCATTTTATAGTACAGATTATAAGTACGCTATCAAAGGAGAGATTAATAGAATGAAACTTTCATATTGTTCTTGCTTTATAAATTTTCTCTAGTTTTAAATCTACCTGGCTTTTTTCGTATATCTATTTTAATGATATACTGTATAGTATGGTAATTTTCCTTGATTAAGTTTTAAGTACTTCAATAACTCAGTGATTGTAAAATGAGCCTAAGTTTTTTATGGAAAAGAAACATGGTTTCACAGCCAGTTTTAATGACTGCAAATTAAAATTCTAATGTTTGAAATAAGACTGTGGCACTGTCTTAGTCAATTTGGGCTGCTATAATACACTACCATAAACTGGGTACTTTAACAGTGACAGAAATGCATTTCTCACAGTTCTGGGGAGGCTGGGAAGTCCGAAAGCAGGGTGTCAGCATGGTTGTGTTCCAGTAAGGACCCTCTTCTGGGTTGCAGACTGCCAGCTTCCTGTTGTTTCCTCACATTGCAGAAAGCAGAGAGCTCTCTGGGGTCCCTTTTTTAAAGGGCACTAATCATATGACCTAAATCACCTCCCAAGGGCCCCATCTCCTAATACCATCATATTGGGGGTCAGGATTTCAAAATACATTAATTTTGGGGTACACATTCAGTCTGTTGCAGGAACTTTCAATAGTTTAATGCTATTCTACTTGTTATTTGACAATTATAATGTAAACTGTCAGGTGATTCAGCACCCAGAGGTTAGTAGACATGCCTTGCTGTCCTAGGTCCTCATACGCTGAGATATGTGGAGCTAGCTTTTTTTCATGGACCAGAATGGGAGTTTCTGGGAAGAGGTGAGAGGTGGTCCTAAACCTTTAGGTAGTCCGGGATACTAGAGCTGCCCAGGTGAACCAGAACTATTCTTAATTGGATTTGCCTTTTTAAAATTAAACTACTTTAGAATCTTTAGAAATATCTAGGAAACTTTTGAGAACCAGGGAATATTTTTGGCTTATAGTTCTGGTTTAGTATGTGACTTTTATTTTTTACTGTGTTATAATTGTTTGCATTTCTAGAAGTTCTCTTAAACATCAAATAGTTGATGTTTAAGAGGGCAGCTAGCTTTTAATGCTTCCAGAAAAGTGACCATTTTAATGTTAAATATTAATAACATTTTCACTACTTATCTATGGTAATAAGCCTTTGATTTTGATTTATACCTATTCTGTAATATTATTTTGTCCATTTATCTCATTTCCCTTGAAACTGGCTTAACCCTACTTTAAGGTATGAGAAAAAGAAATACTTCGTGTAATTTTTTTCAAAGATGTGAAACAAGTCAGATGGAATGTCTGGACTAGTTCAAGTCTTAACTGTTACCTCAGTTGATTTTATAGTTAAAGATAATTATTTATTAAAAGTTGATTTTTATTTATTATAGAGATATAGATGATTTCTTAAATTATGAATTTTAACTAATTATTTTTTCCAAGCAGAATAAAAGTTATTTTTATGAAAATGTATATATGACTTGTGCTAAATAGGAGTGAGGTAGAGTATCGTATATCTTAAGTACTGGAAATTCAGCGAGTGCCCAGTAGTAGTTTAAAATACCAAACTATCTTCTTTCCTAAGCATTGCCTTAATGAGGAAAAATTTGGAGAATGGAAAAAATGTAGACATATTTCAAACATCAGTTCTTTACATCAAGATCTAAGAGTTGTCTAAATTTGTGCATAGACATATAAATCTTTTTAGCAATGCAGTGAAACTTATCTTTTACTGTAAAATGCCATTAAAAATATAAAGTAACAGTTCATCGGGTCTCCATATTCATCTAGAGATTTTACATGTGGAAAACTTGAATGGAAATTTAGTTTAGGATCCAAAAATAACTTTTCAACAATCTGTGTGGTACATTCAGGTGTTCTGACTTAAGTTTACACATAGCATATGGAGAATTAAGAAAAATTGCCAAGTTTTATCTCAGGTGATATTTATGCAAGTCTATTAATTTGAGCATTATTTCCTCATCTTTTAGAAGGGTATTTATTTTTAAGGAAGATTATAAATCTCCTTCCTCTTTACCCAAAATAAAGAATTTTTTAAAAGGAGGCATAGTTCTTATATCACTTTGCATCCCCTACCCAAATCACTTCTGGAATAGTGTATTTAGTTTTGCATACCATGGTTTTGAAGTGTCATTGATATCCGAGAAAGTGACAATAGCAGTGACAGTTATTGAAAACTTGTCGTGTGAGAAACAGTTGGTGGAAATAGGAATGTTTAGCCTAAAAGGAAAGACTTGAAAGTTAAGCCGTCAATTATTTGAAAGATTTTTATATACAAGAAAGTGTATGCTTGCATGGCATAGCTTCAGAATGTAGAACTTAAATTACTAGATGAGATGTAAAGCCACATACCCACAACCATGTCATTTTTGACAAAGTCAACGATAACAAACAATGGAGAAAGAACTCCCTATTCAATAATGGTGCTACAGTAACTGGCTACCAATATGTAGAATATTGAAACAGAACCCGTTCCTTTCACAATTAACTCAAGATAGATTAAAGACTTAAATGTAAAACCTAAAACTATAAAAACCTAGAAGAAACCTTAAGAAATACCATTCTGGACCAGGCGAGGTAGGTCACGCCTGTAATCCCAGTACTTTGGGAGGCCAAGGCGGGTGGATCACAAGTTCAAGAGATAGAGATCATCCTGACCAATGTGGTGAAACCCTGATTCTACAAAAATACACAAAATTAGCCAGGTGTGGTGGTGTGCGCCTGTAGTCCCAGCTACTTGGGAGGCTGAGGCAGGAGAATCAACCCAGGAGACGGAGCTTGCAGTGAGCCAAGATTGTGCTGCTGCACTCCAGCCTGATGACAAAGAGGGAGACTCCATCTCAAAAAAAAAAAAAAAGAAATACCATTCTGGACATTGGCCTTGGCAAATAATTTATGACTAAGTCCCCAAAAGCAATTGCAACCAAAACAAAAAAAGGACCCTTATTAAAGACTCTGCACAGCAAAAGAAATTATTACAAGAATAAACAGACAACCTACCAAATGGGAAAAAATATTCACAAACTATGCATCTGGCAAAGCTCTAATATCCAGAATCTATTAATATAAGGAACTTAAATTTACAAGCAAAAAACAAACAATCCCATTAATAAAGTGGGCAAAAAACATAACAGACACTTCTCAAAAGAAGACATGGAAAAATGTTCAGCATCAGTGAGAAGTGCAAATCAAAACCACGATGAGATACCATCTCATACCAGTCACAATGACTATTATTTAAAAATTTTTAAAAATCAGATGTTGGTGAGATTACAAAGAAAAGAAATGCTTATACACTGCTGATGGGAATGTAAATTATTTTAGTCACTGTAGAAAGAATAGTGGACTGGATAAAGAAAATGTGGTCATATACACATGGAATACTACACAGCCATAAAAAGAATGAAATCATGTACTTTGCAGCAACATGGATGCAGCAAATTGTCAATTTTAACTCAATACTATATGTTTTATTGTATATTTTGTAATAATATTTTATTTTTGCTATGGTAAAATTTATAAAATAGTTGATAGAAGGATTCCAAATTAAATATTATCTGCTTAAAATATATCCTTAAAGTTATCAAATTTTATTTTTTTCTAAGCAAAGAAGTTTCTCATTTAACAGTATAAACCCTTATCTTAGTATGATTGGTGGCTGAATTAATGACATTCATAATAATTTGGGGAGTATCATATTTTACATATTTTACAAAAATAGTGCTGCCTTGTTAAATAAAACATTTTCACTATGAAATGAGGTAATTTATTTTGAAAGCTGAAAATGTAAGTATATTATTTCCCTGTTTAAATACGATCATTTTTATTGTAAATGTGCCAAATAAATGCCATCTGCCTGATGAAATCAGTGTTACCTTAGGATTCTTTCCAGTGCTTTTTACCATGGAAAGTACTTTGGAGTTTATCAGAACAATAGTCGATTTATACTTAATTAATTGGGTGCTTCTACTAGTTTTAAAGTGAATAAATGAAGAAGAAGTTATATAAAATTATTTTGTGTACATTTTGAGTCCACTTTTATTTGGAAACAATAGTTGAGCTGTGATATGTAGAGACTGAGTCAGTAACATTTGCTATTTGTTGATTTCTAAAATCTGCTCATTTTATAATGGAAAACAATCATTCTAAGGAAAGTATCACCAGGTAGTAAATGCCAGAGTTGGCACTTGAACTTGTTTTCTTTCTCCTAATCCTCTGCATTAGTAAGAGTCCTCCAGAGAAACAAAACCAATAGTATATATATGTGTGCGTGTGTATGTATGTATGTATGTATGTATATGTGTGTATATGTATGTGTGTATACATTTTAAGGAATTGTTCCATGAGATTGTGGAGGCTGGCAAGTCTAAAATCTGCAGTTTGAATCTGAAGACAGTCTGCTGGTAGAATTTCTTCTTCTTCAGGGGAGGTCAGTCTTTTCTAATAAGGTTTTAGCTGATTGGATGAGGCCCATACACATTGTGGAGGGTAATCTGTTTTATTCAGAATCTACTGATTTAAATATTAGTATCATCTAAAAACTACCTTCATGGAAGCATTTAGAATGTTTGATCAAACATCTGGGTACTATGCCTAGCTAGGGTGACACATGAAAATAGCCAATACATATTCCTAGACCAGTCTCGGGTCTTCTTATCTTAGATTGATTATGTTTTCCAACTCGACTGTGAGTTGTTCAGAGAAGCTGCACTCTATCATGTAGCTTCCTGGACCTTTCCCTATTAGTATGTGTTCTGAATTTCAAAAGGTAAAATGATATATTATGCTTGTTAATTAAGATTATTTTCTCAAATATGGGGATGTTTACGTGTGAAAAGTTTCATATATTGCTTTTCAGAGGAGCTTAATTCTAGCAGATGTTTCTTAGGAATATGACTCTACTATGGTTTCACTTGTAAAAGTTCCTAATACTGACTGGATTAATTGTAGTAATTTAACATTTAAATCTAATTTTAGAAGTTGTCAGATCATGTTATTGACCATTCAGTTCTTCCAGAAGGTTCTTGCTTTGTTTTCTTCCCAACTCTGCCATCTTTTATAGTCTTTTAAATTATTGACTATGTTTATTATTTCCTTTCTCCTTCCTTCCATTACCAGAAATTTATTGAGTGTCCACTGCATGCCAGGCACTTTACTAAGCATTGAGATTAGGTAAATAAAGACTTAATTTCTGCATGTGTGGAATTTACAGGTAATATTCAAGTGAACAAAGAAATACATGAGTACTGTTTGTGTTATGAAGGAAATGAACAGAGGACAGTGAGAAACAGTAACAGGGGATTTCCTTTCACAGTGTAGTTAGGGATGTACCTCTGAGGAGGTAATATTTAGGCTGCCAGTTGAAGGATAAGGAAGCAGCTTGTGAAAATCAGGAAAAAAGAAAGAAAGAAAGAGAGACAGAGAAAGAGAGAAAGAAAGAAAGAAAAGAAAAAGAAAGAAAGGAAGAAAGGAAGAAAGGAAGAAAGAAAGAAAGAGAAAGAAAGAGAAAGAAAGAAAGAAAGAAAGAAAGAAAGAAAGAAAGAAAAGAAAGAAAGAAAGAAAGAAAGAAAGAAAGAAAGAAAGAAAGAAAGAAAGAAAGAAAGAAAGAAAGAAAGAAAGAAAGAGGAAGGAAGGAAGGAGGGAAGGAAAAGAAAAGGAAAGGAAGGAAGGAAGGAGGGAAGGAAAAGAAAAGGAAAGGAAGGAAGGGAAGGAAAGGAGGGAGGGAGGGAGGGAGGGAAAGGAAAGGAAGAACCTTTGAGCCTGAGGGAATAGCATGTTCAAAAGATCTGGGAGTGGGGAGGTGGCATGAGATGAAGTTTGAGGTAGACAGCAGTCTCATGCAGGGTGTGTGGTGTCATAATAGAGTTTCATTATAGTGCTTAATCCATTTAAAAAGCCATTGAATATTTGAAATAGAGGAACGACAGCATCTAACTAAAGTTTTAAAAGATTACTCTGGCTACTATGTGGATACAATATTAGAAATGAGAGCTAGAATGGAATGGAAAGAGCACTAAGAAGACTTGCAGTATTGGATCCCTTTCCAATCCTAATTGCTTTGAATGCACTTGATCCTCTTAGGATATGGAGCAAGGAAATCAAGAAAAGCTGTAAGCTAATAGAGTTGCCAGTAGCAGCAACCAGTTCACTTGGGAATAATTCCACAGTCTTGTAGTCCTGTATTGATGGCTATAGGTAGGTGAAGTGATAGGGATATGATATGGATACACATAGGGATATGATATGGTATGTACACAGACTCTAAATACATCAGCTGGAGATAAGAAGGTCTCCTCTACATAAGAATTTCTCAAACTTGCAGTGAGCCGAGATTTTGCCACTGCACTCTAGCCTGGGCAACAACAGAGGGAGACTCCATCTCAAAATAAATAAATAAATAAAATAAAATAAAATAAAATAAAATAAAATTCTCAGGCTTTCAGGCTTAATATAGTTCATTTTATTTATAGCCCAAGTCAATCTCCTCACTATCTTGTCCTTTGCTCACTGCACAAATTCATCCTGAACCAATCCTTTCTTACCCTCCCAGAAGAGTCAGTTAGATCATGTTCTATGCAGCCAGTAAGTATTATTCATTTCATTTCCATGCACCTATTTTTTAATTAAAATATTATTCATGTGGGGGTGGAGTGCTATAATTCTGCCTGCACAGTTCAATTTCAGCTGGGCCTTCTGCTCCTCAGTGTTTCGTTCCAGCTGTGTTTTTGGCTCATCTCACTCCTGCAGTTACAAGAATGTAAACACTCTGCAGCCTTATCCTCCTTATCTCAGATATTTCTCTCCATGTCCCCCATGAATTCATTGGTTCAACATTTTATTTCCATGAACTAAATCTAATACATTTTCTTTATTCAATTATTTCCTTCTTAATCTGTTCAACTAACTACAGTGATCCATTCCACCCACTAAAATGTTGGTACTTGCTAAGGTTTTATTCTGGGTTCTATTTTTTTTTATTCTGTATATCCTCTTAGTCACATGTAACTGAAGAATTTCCAAGTTAATATCTGTAGCCTAGATTTCTTTTCCTAAGATTATTACTCATATTTTCAACTATTAAGTAGCTCGCCTTGTGTGGAAAACAACTACTTCCACCGACCCACTCCCCAGCCTAACATCCCAGGCTCCCATGTTTTCTAACGTCGTAGGGTGCAACATCATTCATTCAGTTGTCTAAACCAAACACCTCAGAGATATTCAGGATTGTTTCCCCTTCCTTTCCCTTTTTGAGCATTAGAAATTGTACCCCTTAATTATCTGTCGAGTCTCTTTTGTCCTTTCAATCCTCATTGCCACTTTTTTTAGCTAGGTTCTTCTTGTTTCTTTCCTGGACTACTACTGCATATTTACCCTTGAAAACTGTCAAAAGAGAGTGGATTTTCAAAAAGATGTATCTAATTATGTCATTCTCCTGACTAAAATAACTGAATGGCTCCTCATTCCCCCCATGATAAAATTCAAACTCTTTAGCATGATATTCAAGGATTTTTGTAATCTGACTCCTTTGCCTGCGTCTCTGTCATCTCTTTCCTATTTCTTCCACTCAGGTCCCTACAGCAAGTTGAATGCCCTCAAAATCCCCTGGGCATTTTCACAATCTAAATCATATTGACGGTGTAGTAACTGACTTTCTTATCTACTGATTTTTTTTTTCTTGAGGGTCGCAACTCTGTATCTTTCAGCTCTACCCCTGAACTTAGTAGAATTAGCAATTTTTGTTAAGTGAGTAAGTGGGCAATAAAGCATGACAAACATTGCCAGCCTTGTATGTGCTTTGGACCTGAAGAGGGTTGGTTTGAATCCCTCCATTTCTTCTTACTAAATGTCTCATCTGAACTTTAGTTTCCTCTTCTGTAAAATCAGTATTGTTACTTTAAGTAAAATGTTCCCTCTTAAACCTTTCTTTTGACAAGAGGTATATAGAACTTAAAAAGTGATTTATCTAACATTCAAATGTACCTGAAGTTCTCAAATATCAAATTCTTTCTTATAAAGCAGAAGTTCCTTTTTCTAAGTATTGAAACTTAGTTTGACACGTGATTATGGAAATTATCATTGGAACGTAATTGGTTGTAATGTTATAACATGTATTTAGTAATATATAATAATGGAAAAGGATGGATGTCATCTGACTCATCAACTAAAATTATAATTTTAAGGACTGGATTTCAAAAAACCAAGCAAATGTAAATTATGTATTATAAATATCATTAATGAAGATATTTCTAAGACACCAATCAAGATTGATATAAAAATTACTAAAAACAGTGTTTACAAGTATTCATAGAATGCAAAGGAAGCTATTAGGTTATTCTGCCTCATGACTAGTATATCATATTTAGTACCTTAAAGGAAATAAAAGTATTTCTGAAGACAGGTGGAAAGTGTTAAATCTAAGCAGTAATTTAAACTATGTAAAGTTTCTCAAGAAAGTCCTCACCCAGAAAACAATCTATTTTATTATTGGAGAGTTCTTTCTTTTTCACATGAGCAGATGAGCTCACTAATTTTTCTAGTAAGATAAATATGATACTGATGTTATGGACTTCTTTTTGCAAAGATTATTTCTTTACCAAATTTAATTTGTGACTTATCTTGCAGTTATAAGACATTCCTAACATGTGACTGTTAAAGTCTTAGAGATGGTAATATGGTTTCTTTATTATATTTCATTATTTCTCATGTAACAAAATAGAACACAGAGTTTATTTTAAAATGTGAAAAGTTACACCAATGAAATTCATTTTTTAGTGTCAAAAATAAGGAAGTAATTAGAGTGCTTGTATAATAAGTAAGTCACTATTATGAGCAATGCCAAAGAATATATTGAACTGTTTTCTTCTTGCTTTTATTTGGAAATGAGGTACATGCTAAAAAACCAAAACAAAACAAAACAAAAACCTCAAGCAATCCCAGAGGGCAGTCTTCTTTAGTTTGTACCCAGAGAAAACCACCAATGACTATGGTGGGAAGAACTCCTTGTGGTTAGAAAACAGATGAACAAGTTGCTGAAATTCTCATTTATGTATTAAGCCAGTTCAGTCATTGGAGAGTTATATGAAGGATTTCTGTTGTTCAACTATCTGCTAACTGCCACATTGAATTGAAAAAAAAAGAAGAAGAAGAAATAGAAAATCTTCCCTCTGCTGTCTTCTCCAATCAATGGACAAATGTAAATATCTGAATAGAGAATATACCTTCTAGTTTGATACTTTAACAATATAGCAAACTGTCTTTGGCAAAGATTATTTCTGACTCATTCAACCTGATTTACAGGCATTTGTAACTTTCATTGTATCTAGTTTTTGTCAGGGTCTATATGAGAAAAATAATACCAAATAGAGAAAATTGTTTTATATCTTTCATTGAAACAGTGGTTAAAAACAATGTCTACTATGTTGTTCAATGTGCTTTATATAAAGACCCATTTGATAAATTCCTCTCAAAATCGAAGAAATGCCTTTTTTCTTCTTTCCCTCTTGCTAGAATTGAGAACTAATTCAGTTTTTCCTGCTGAACTTTGCGTATATAGTATTTTATGCTCAATTATAGTAGTTTTCTTTAGACTATCTTTTTCCTGTCTTTTCCCCACCCCCCATTCTATTAATTATTTTTAATGAATGAGTCTTGCAAACCCACATTTTAGATAGCTCTTAGCCGTTGAGTTCCTCCTAGGCTCAGTGGAGGGCTCGTATCCTTTAAAAAAAAAATCTGCCCCGCTTTAGCAGAGTGTCACACTTCCTTCCTCCTCCTGGGTATGGGGCACCTTACTGCAGCTCAGAGAAAACAGAGTAAATCTTGCCTGTCTTCTGGATCTCTGTGGTTCCTCTCATTTTTCTATGGTTTGAATAATTTCATGATTTTACTGCATCTGTGACTTTATTAATTATTGCCTCAAACCTTTTTAAATTTATTTGAAACCACTAGTAATTTATTTTATTTTAGTTCAAATGGAAAAAAAAGATCAGAAACTAAAACCATAATTAGAGTCTTTATTTTTTAAAAATACTTTCTAAACACCAATCCTGTTGCCTTCCCAGCTGTGAACATAGTTAATTAGCAAGATCTTGAGGGAATCTGAAGGCTGAGATCCCAAAGGCTTCATACATTTTTTTCAAATAATTATTTACCAACCTAGTACCTCTCCCTTTTAAATTAAGTTATTATATTATATATTTGGGAGTTTAAAAGGTTAAATTATTTTGATTGCCAGTATGCTGCCAAATATTGGATTAAATTTAAGTATTTCCAAAAACTATGCTCTCAAATGTGCAATTGCACGTTTGAGAGTGACTGGTAATTTCATCAATGCCAGATGATTATCATTCCTCTTTCTGAAAAGACATTTTTGATAGAAAGTTATTTTTTTCTTTCTTATTACTAAATGTCAAAGAGTTTTGTTTAGCAATGTCATTTAATTCTTAGAACTTTTTCCAACTCATGTGCCAAAAAACACATAGAGATATATTACGGAAACTTATTTTGAATTGATGTACCAATTGACAACTAGATTATATTCTCTTTCAAAATTGTTGAAAGCAAAGAATTAGAAGTCACTTCAGTTGCAAAAAGATTTGTTACCCCATCATCATAATCATCACTTTTTCAATTTCTGAAAACTATCTCCAAAAGTCTTTACCAAGATTTTTTAAATGGTCCAATATCTGTTATTTTTTCACTTAAAGTCATTAAAGTCATTTAATCTGAGATATTCATAAAGGGTTGGGAAAATTAAAATGTTAATTTTGATACATTTCCACAGTATAAACTTTTTCAATATAAAATGTGTGTATCTTGCACTTTTGTCATAAACTTGAAGTTACAGATTTGGTTCATTGACATAGTGGAAAATACTTGCCATGTAACCTCATTGGCCCAAACAATCCTCTTTATCAAATCTTACAGGTGAATTAGACTTACTTTCTGCCAGAAAAATTCTGACTTCATTTTTCAATCAAAATTTGTTAATGTTTCTTTTCTGATTTTTTTTTTTTTTTTGTGAGATAGGGTCTGGTTCTGTCGCCTGGGCTGGAGTTCAGTGGCGCATTCTCAGTGCACTGCAGTCTCTGCCTCCTGAGTTCAAGTGATTCTCATGCCTCAACGTCCCAAGAAGCTGGGGTTATAGGCCCCTGCCACCACACCCAGCTTTTTTAAATTTTATTTTATTTTATTTTATTTTTTTAAATAGAGATGGAGTTTTGCCACGTTGGCCAGGTTGGTCTTGGATTCCTGGCCTTGGGGGATCTGCCTGCCTTGGCCTCCCAAAGTGCTGGGATTACAGGTGTGAGCTACTGCACCCAGCCTCTTTTTATTTTTATTTTTTGGCTGAGTTTCGCTCTTGTTGCCCCAGCTGAAGTGCAATGGCACAATCTCAGCTCACCACAACCTCTGTCTCCCAGGTTCAAGTGATTCTCCTGCCTCAGCCTCCCAAGTAGCTAGAATCACAGGCATGCGCTACCACACCCGGCTAATTTTGTATTTTTAGTAGAGATGGGGTTTCACCATGTTTCCCAGGCTGATCTTGAACTCCTGACCTCAGGCGATTCACCTGCCTCAGGCTCCCAAAGTGTTGGGATTACAGGCATGAGCCATCATGCTCAGCCCTGGCCCTTTTTTAAAATATTATAAACACCACTGAGAAATAATTTATAGAACACAATTTACATGATTTATAAAAATCATAATGTCAAGATTAAAATGATGCAGATATAATTAGATTGATTTATCTATTTAAAAATAAAATATAAAACAAGGTAATTGTTTCTCATTTGTTAATTTGTAATAAAGCAGTGTAATATGTAGCAGAAACTACAAGTTATTTATGAACTAGAAAGTATGAAACAGTTCCAAGTATTATATTACTTGGAAGTATGTATGTATGCATATATTAATTTCTGGTGTTGGGCATTTAGAAATAACATACACAATTCAATTGATGTAATCCATCACATAAACAGAAACAATGACAAAAACCACATGATTATTTCAATAGATGCAGAAAAGGCCTTTGATAAAATGCAACATCCCTTCATGTTAAAAACTCTCAACAAACTAGGTGTTGATGGAACATATCTCAAAATAATAACAACCATTTATGACAAACCCACAGCCAATATCATACTGAATGCACAAAATCTGGAAGCATTCCCTTTGAAAACTGGCACGAGACAAGGATGCCCTCTCTAACCACTCCTATTCAACATAGTATTGGAAGTTCTGGCCAGGGCAATCAGGTAAGAGGAAAAAATAAAAGGTATTCAAATAAGAAGAGAGGAAGTCAAACTGTCTCTGTTTGCAGATGACATGATCCTATATCTAGAAAACCCCAAGGTCTCAGCCCAAAAGCTCCTTAAGCTGATAAGCAACTGCAGCAAAGTCTCAGGATACCAAATAAGTATGCAAAAATCACAAGCATTCCCATACACCAAAAATAGACAAGAGAAGAGCCAAACATGAATGAACTCCCATTCACAATCGCTACAAAGAGAATAAAATACCTAGGAATACAGCTAACAAGGGATGTGAAGGACCTCTTTAAGGAGAACTACAAACCATTGCTCAAGGAAATAAGAGAGGACACAAACAAATGGATAAACATTCCATTCTCATGGATAGGAAGAATTGATATTGTGAAAATGGCCACACTGCCCGAAGTAATTTATAGATTCAGTGCTATTCCCATCAAACTACCATTGACCTCCTTCACAGAATTAGAAAAAGCTACTTTAGATTTCATATGGAATCAAAGAAGACCCCATATAGCCAAGACAATCCTAAGCAGAAAGAATGAAGCTGGAGGCATCATGCTACCTGACTTCAAACTATACTACAAGGCTACGGTAACAAAAACAGCATGGTACTTGTACCAAAACAGACACGTAGACCAATGGAACAGAATAGAGACCTCAGAGATAAGACCACACATCTCTAACTATCTTTGACAAACCTGACAAAAACAAGCAATGCGGAAAGGAATTCCTATTTAATAAATGGTGCTGGGAAAACTGGGTACCACATGCAGAAGACTGAAACTGGACCCCTTCCTTACACCTTACACAAAAGTCATCTCAAGATGGCTGAAATACTTAAATGTAAAACCCAAAACCATAAAAACTCTAGAAGAAAATCTAGGTAATACCGTTCAGGACATAGGCATGTGCAAAGATTTTATGATGAAATTGCCAAAAGCAATTGCAACATTGCTAAAATTGACAAATGGGATCTACTTAAACTAAAGAGCTTCTGCACAGCAAAAGAAACTGTCATCAGAATGAACAGGCAACCTGCAGAATGGAAGAAAATTTGTGCAACCTACCCGTCTGACAAAGGTCTAATATCCGGAATTTACAAGAAACGTGAATTTATAAGAAAAAAAGCAATCCCATCAAAAACTGGGCAAAGGACATGAACAGACACTTCTCAAAGGAAGACATTTATGTGGCCAACAAACATATGAAAAAGCTCAACATCACTGATTGGTAGAGAAATGCAAATCAAAACCACAATGAGAAACCATCTCACACCTGTCAGAATGGTGATTATTAAAAAGTCAAGAAACAAGAGATGCTGGTGAGGCTGTGGAGAAATAGGAATGCTTTTACATTGTTGGTGGGAATGTAAATTAGTTCAACCATTATGGAAGACAGTGTGGCAATTCCTCCAAGACCTAGAACCAGAAGTATCATTTGACCTAGCAATCCCTTTACTGGGTATATACCTAAAGGAATATAAATCATTTTGTTATAAAGATACATGCACACATATGTTTATTGCAGCTCTATTCACAATAGCAAAGACATGGGACTAACTCAAATGGTCATCAGTGATAGACTGGATAAAGAAAATGTGGTACATATTACACCACGGAATACTATGCAGCCATAAAAAGGAATGAGATCATGGCCTTTGCAGGGACATGGATGAAGCTGGAAGCCATCATCCTCAACAAACTAACACAGGAACAGAAAACGAAACACCGCATGTTCTCACTTATAAGTAGGAGTTGAACAGTGAGAACACATGGACACAGGGAGGGGGACAACACACACCAGGGCATGTCAGGGGCATGAGGGGAAGGAGATCAGTACAAATAGCTAGTGCATGCAAGGCTTAATACCTACATGACAGGTTGATAGGTGCAGCAAGCCACCATGGCACACATTTACCTGTGTAACAAACCTGCATGTTCTGTACACATGTATCCCAGATCCTAAAGTAAAATAAAATTTAAATAAAAATAAATTTAACAAATTAATTTTGTTAAATATAATGATCAAACTTTCTACATATTTAATGAAAGATAAAAATACACATTGCTGGCTGGGTGCAGTGGCTCGTGCCTGTAATCCCAGCGCTTTTGGAGGCCGAGGCGGGTGGAGTTCGAAACCAGCCTGGCCAACAGGTGAAACTCCATCTCTACTAAAAATACAAAATTAGCTGGTCTTGTTGTTGCCAACCTGTAGTCCCAGCTACTGGGGAGGCTGAGGCAGGAGAATTGCTTAAACCTGGAAGGTAGAGGTTGCAGTGAGCTGAGATCGCACCACTGCCCTCCAGCCTGGGCGACGGAGTGAGACTCTGTCAGAAGGAAAAAAAAAAGAATACATGTTGCTAAAAATGCTTGGTTTGGTGGTCAGTCAATAATTTGATCTTTGCAGAAAGATACAAGAAATATAAAACGTTTGATAAAATAAATTAATATGAGGGTTATTTAACAGGAATAAATGCTTCAATTTAATAAAGTGTTATATATCTAATTGAATGATGGACGTTTTATTTGAATGAAAATAACATGAAATTTTTATCTGCAGATTTTAGCCAGTATATCTAGGAATATTTAATAGTTTTGGAAAATAGTCTATTTATGTTAAAATAATCAGTATCACTAAACATTTACTTATTTCAGCTGTTTGAATATTTCTTTCTTTCCAGTGGACATACCATAACCATTGTGAATAGCAGGAAAGGTATGATTTTTGTCAAATATGTGAGAGAAAAAGCCATTTTCAACATATGGTTCTTTTGCCTTACTTTCATGAGTGTCTCCCTCAACAGTGAAGCCATCTCCCACTGGTCTACTCTACATTGTCTGAATTCAGAGTTAAAATACCCTCATTCTAGTGTCAGAGTTTACCTGTAACAGGAATATGTGAAAGACCAGATAAAGCACACATTAGCAGGCCTTACCTGGTCATGTAAGTTACTTCACCAAATCCAGTAAAATCCCAAAGGTTTTTACACCTCGGGACAATGCTGATAGTAACTTGAGATAGATAATTTGGTGTCTTTCTTTTGTAAGATAGAAAAAAGTTCAGTATTAAAGCAGCTAGGGAATGGAGAATCTACATGAGTGGATTAATCTTGGAGAACCACACTAGGTCTTGGCAGATCAAATTTAGGAAAGAGAGATATGAAAGGTAAATATCTAGAAATTGATTACTTTAAAACTGTTGATGCTTTTGTTGTCCTAGGAAAGTCTCTCAAACCATACCCCAGTCAGTCTTTGGATTCCAAGAGCAAATTTTTGATGAGAGAGGAAGTGGGAGCTGATAGTTCTTAAGAATTGGTTGGAAACTGGCACAGTATTACTCCTGTCATATTTTATCGGTCAAAGTAGTTACAGAGGCCATCTGAAATCAAGGAGAAGACATCGAAACCACTTCTCTATGGGAGAAGTGTCAAAGGATTTGTGATCATCTTTAATATGCCTCTGCTACTATTTGCTAGACACTGTGTTAGGTCATTGGAGTAAAATAATGAATACAATAGACATAATGGTTTGTTGCATGAAGCATATGGTCTAACAGAGGAGACAAACGAGTGATTATAATATTGTGTGATAAACACCATGATAAGAGAATATAGGGTGCTACGGAATCATACAGGAGGGGCTCCTAAACCAGAGAGAACTGGAATTCAGGCACAGCTCCCCAAAGGAAGTACCCTGAGAACTCTATTGTGAACCAAGTCTTATTGATATGATAATAATATAGCTATACCTTTTGAAAATATATTTCTCACTCGTGCTAGACTTGAAGGAAATTAGTGACAGATTTTCAGTAATAGTAGAACTTTGAATTTGTGCAGAGATTATCTAGATCTGAGGGAAAATGGGCATTATTTTGTTTATAAAGAATAGAATTGGAGGGATCATTTTCTCAGTACCCAGCAGTAGCAACCTCCCCTGGAAAATTATTTGGAAAAATGGCCTCATATCAGAAGAATTTGCTTGAACTATATTTGGCAGTTTACCAAGTCTGTCCATATGGCTTATATTTTTCTATTGATAAATGTTCTTTTCTCTGAAAAGGAAAAACCTGGCAACAAGGCCTGTGAACAAACAACGGTTTTTCTGTTTAAGGTTTATATAGGCCTATTCCTACAGTTTTCAGCATATGCATGTGAGCCTCTGTCAGTTTTCTAAAACATTAGAAAAGGAAATGAGACCGGTTGGTTGAATGGTTTGATCAGTTCGTTTTGAGTTTAGATACACTAATCTGCAAGAACGTAGACTTCCAATGTAAAGATCAGCAAAAGGAAAGACTTCTGGATAAAGGCTGAGTCAAGGCTGTAGGATTTGCTTTAGTAGCAGTTTGAAAGGAACTTGAAAATAAAACTTAACTAAGAAGCTCTTGCTTTTCAAGAATGCTGTTTATCAGAGAAACAATAAAATTATTAGAATAAATTATTAATGAAATTATTAGAAAGTTTATAGCAATGAAAATATGATTAATGAAAGTTGTATTAATGATAGAGATTACCTAAAGATTTGGGACATGAGATCTTGAGCCAGCGTAGGTAAATTTCATGTAAACATTGGGTCAAATCTTAATGGTCTAAGTAAAGTGTTATATGTTTAGAAGTAATTGAATTCTACTGTATCCTCTTTTTCTTCATTGCTGTTTTTTGTGCTTTATGCCTTTGACTTCTTACATAAAAGCATGGTGTTACTCTGGTGCACTTCCATCATAGAGTGTCTCTCCTATTTCCGCTCTTGCATCCCATTGCATAGTCAGTTTATATTGGCCCTAGATATAACTGTCATTCCCTAGACATTAAGTAATGGAAATATTTTTTCTTTGCATTGCCAATAAATGTTGGATAGGATGTATATATTTTCATTTAACAGTGAGAAGTGCTTTTTCCCCTTTACTTCATTGCTGTTATTTGTAATGTTTGGAAAGGAACCTGAGATACCAGTCTGGATGTGAGACTAAGTAATTATTCTATTTGATAGAATTCGCTAACTCAAACAGGATGAGTAAGATGAATACTTGGCAAGCCTTTGGTACTTATGCAGTTGCTTTTTATGCATAGGAGTTTATCATTCTATGGATATTTTTATGTTTTTCAATCCGCTTTTCAAATTATTTTCCTCTCTATAATGTCATATTCAAGCAACTGTCATCTGTTCCATTAAATATTATGGTGTCTTTGCCACCCTGTTTACTGAAAGGGAGTTTAGATAAAGCAAGCAGGTTATCACATACGGCATTGAATACAGTGTAAGCAAAGTTGACTGTTTTTCCTGCAAAGTTATGTTGTAGAATTTATTATGCCTTTTCCTATCACCATATAGTATCTTGAAATAATTACAGTACAGACTGAGAAAGACAGGGATTTGTCAGCTACTTCATTTCTTTAACTTCCAATGTCACAGAAAAGTATGAACATATCTTCCTAACTTTATCCATTTTAGTATGTAACAGCCTTTACAAATTTTAGCCTGAATCACTTGTATTTTACCTAAGTTTTTATTTTTGATTGAGATGTAGATTCTTAAACTCTTTGCAGTAATCCTATACATATTTAAGAACTATTATCTTTTTCTCTTCATATCTTCTCTGCTGCTTCCTTTTAAAACCTTTCCTAAAGGATTTAAAACCTTTCCTAAAGGAACCTCTAAAGGGTTCTCTTTTAAAACATTGAATCATCTTTACTGTTCTTTTATGACCCTTTAAAAATTCTCTGTGACAGAAATGAAGCCCAAACCTCAGTTCTAAGTATGATCGCTCACTTTTCCATTTCCGTCTTTCAAATAGTCTAATGCTTCCTGGGACAAACAGACTTTACTCTGAAAATATGTTCTTTTAAAATGCAATTGGAAGACAGATTTCACATACCCTTATTTATGAATGCATTGTCAATGAATTATGTGTATTGACTCAACTTGTGAAAATAAAAGTCAAGTAAGGCTCAGAAAAAAAATTCTCTGTAATCAGTTTAAATCTTACTATACCAAAGTTAATTTGATTGAAAATATATAGAACTTTGATATAGTTGACTGTCAAGTTTTGAACTGAGAAAGAATATATTCCTTCCTCTCAAGTTGCTATAAAAAAAGCGTTATAACTCCCAATGCAATCAGTTGATGGGTGCAGTAGACCAACATGGCACAAGTATACATATGTAACAAACCTGCACGTTATGCACATGGACCCTACAACTTAAAGTATAATAATAATAAATAAATTTAAAAAAAAAAAAAAAGCGTTATTAGGCCGGGCGCGGTGGCTCAAGCCTGTAATCCCAGCACTTTGGGAGGCCGAGACGGGCAGATCACGAGGTCAGGAGATCGAGACCATCCCGGCTAACACGGTGAAACCCCGTCTCTACTAAAATACAAAAAAAAAAAACTAGCCGGGCGAGGTGGCGGGCGCGTGTACTCCCAGCTACTCGGGAGGCTGAGGCAGGAGAATGGCGTGAACCCGGGAGGCGGGGCTTGCAGTGAGCTGAGATCCGGCCACTGCACTCCAGCCTGGGGAACAGAGCCAGACTCCGTCTCAAAAAACAAAACAAACAAACAAACAAAAAAAAGCGTTATTTTCTGTGGATTGGATTTCATTTCCTTCCTTCCTTCCTTCCTTCCTTCCTTCCTTCCTTCCTTCCTTCCTTCCTTCCTTCCTTCCTTCCTTCCTTCCTTCCTTCCTCTGTCTCTCTTTTCTTTTCTTTTCCTTTCTTTTCTTTTCTTTTTTCTTTATTTTTTTCTGACAAGGTTGCTCTCTGTTGCCCAGGCCGGAGTGCAGTGGCATGATCATGGCTCACTCCAATCTCAACCTCTCTGGGTCTTAGAAAATAGAAGGATCATTTTTCTATCAGTCATTTGAAAATGGAAGGTGTATCTCCATCTTAGTAAGGATAACATTTTTATCATATGGTGGCAGATTTTGCACTTAGGTAAAGGGAGAAAATAAGGTCATTGACTTGGAAAAACTCTAGAAAGTTACTTTAATATAATCTGTGAGGCCCAAACCCTTGTAAATAAAGTATATTTTTAAAATTATGGAACAAACACCTCAATTCACTTCAGTAGACATTTAGAGTGCCTACAGTAAGTTCAGTGTCAGGAATAGAAATTTCCAATGACATGTCCTCTTTGGGCTACCAACAGTTAGTTAGGTCTTCGATCTCCCATTCATCACCCAATTCTTCATGTAATGACCCACATGACCTGACACTTAACTGTGTGCCTGGAAGTACAAGGAAGAGTGAGAAAAAATTACAGGAGAAAATTCTTTAAAGAATATATATCTATTTCTATTTTAAAAGTCATTTTCTGCACATGTATCCCAGAACTTAAAGTATAATAATAATAATAATAAAGTCTATTTTTTTTGAAAGGAGGATTTCTTCATTCAGCTTTCCTGCCGTTCTCTGGTTGCTAGCAAATATTGCAGAGGGAAATGAAAACAAAATGGGAAAATCCTTTCTATGGCAAGTTCAGGTTTGGGAAAGACAATATCATAGACCCAGAGAATATTGAGTCTCAGCTTACTGAATATTCTAGGTCCAGCTTTTCTTATCTCTCAATTACTGAGTCTTGAGAAGATAAATTGACTGTTCTAAGGATTCATAGCCATGACTAAAACTCCTATTCTTATCCAGTGCCTTTCTTAATAAGAAGCCAAAAAATATGATAGGGTCTACTCAGTAAATTGTAATGTGTTAGTTTTGTAAATCAATGTTGTAAATGGTGAGATCAATGCATGTAGTTATATGGCATTTTAATTTATTATATGATAACATTTGACTCCTTTGAAGTTACTGGACTAAATGCAACAAAAATTAGAAATGTGGCCATAAAAGTGACCATAAAAGTAATGTAATTAATAGTTAATATTTAGATCTCAGGCAAAGCATGTGGAAATATTTAACAGAGAACTAAAATCAAGCTTATTAGTACAAGCATGCCTTGTTTAATTTTTGTTTATGTTATTGGGTTTTGCAGATAATTTCTTTTTGTTTTTCACAAATTGAAGGTTTGTGGCAGTCCTGCATTGAGCAAGTCTATCAGCGCCATTTTCCAATAGCACGTGCTCACTTGTATCTAGTATATCTGTGTCACATTTTGGTAATTCTCACAATATTTCAAATAATTTTGTTATAACTTTTATAATGATGTTATATCTGAAATCAGATTTTTGATGTTAGTATTGTAATTATTCTGGGGTGCCACAAATTGCTCCCATGTAAGACTGCAAACTTAAGCCATAAATGTGTGTTTTCCAACCGCTCCACTGACAGCAGTTCTCATCTCCCTTTTCTCGGGCCTGTTCCCAGACACATGACAGTGTTGAAATTAGCCCAATTAATTACCCTACAATGGCCTTTAGGTGTTCAGGTGAAAGGAAGAGTCATACATCTCTCAGTTTAAATCAAAATCTGGAAATGATTAAGCTTAATGAGGAAGGCAAGCGGCAAGCTAGGCCTCTTGTGCTAAACTATTATCCAAGTTGTGAATGCAAAGGAAAATTCTTGAATGAAATTAAAAATGCTATTCCAGTGAACTTATCAATGATAAGAAAGTAAAGCGACCATATTGCTGATATGGAGAAAGTTTGAATGGTCTGCATAGAAAATCAAACCAGCCACAACATTCCCTTTAAGCCAAACCCTAATCCAGAGCAAGCCCTAACTCTCTTCATTTCTGAGAAGGCTGAGAGAAGTGATGAAGCTGCAGAAGAAAATGGTAAAGCTAGTAGAGGTTGGTTCATGAGGTTTAAGGAAAGAAGCCGTCTCTACAACATAAAAGTACAAGGTGAAGAAGCAAGTGCTAATGGAGAAGCTACAGCAAGTTATCCTGATCTAGCTGAGATCATTGATGAAGGTGGCTACACTAAACAACAGATTTTCAGTGGAGACACAGCAACCTTGGAAGAAGATGCCATAGGACTTTCATAGCTAGAGAGGAGAACTCAATGCCTGGCTTCGTAGCTCCAAAGGACAGACTGATTCTCTTCTTAAGGCCTAATGCAGCTGGTGACATTAAGTTGAAGCCAATACCTACTTAGTATTTGGAATATGCTAGAACCCTTAAAAATTATGCTAAATCTACCTTACCTATAAATGGAACAAGAGTTTGGATGACAGCACATCTGTTTACAGCACGATTTACTGTTTTAAGCCCACTGTTGAGACCTACTGCTCAGAAAAAAGATTATTTTGAAAATATGCATGTCTTTACAGCAGCATGATTTATAATCCTTTGGGTATATATCCAGTAATAGGATGGCTGGGTCAAATGATATTTCTAGTTCTAGGTCCTTGAGGAATCGCCACACTGTCTTCCACAATGGTTGAACTAGTTTACAGTCCCACCAACAGTGTAAAAGTGTTCCTATTTCTCCACATCCTCTCTAGCACCTGTTGTTTCCTGACTTTTTAATGATTGCCATTCTAACTGGTGTGAGATGGTTTGATTTGCATTTCTCTGATGGCAAGTGATGATGAACATTTTTTCATGTGCCTGTTGGCTATATAAATGTCTTCTTTTGAGCAGTGTCTGTTCATTTCCTTTGCCCACTTTTTGATGGGGTTGTTGTTTTGTTCTTGTAAATTTGTTTGAGTTTTTGTAGGTTCTGGATATTAGCCCTTTGTCAGATGAGTAGATTGCAAAAGTTTTCTCTCCCATTCTCCAGGTTGCCTGTTCACTCCGACAGTAGTTTCTTTTGCAGTACAGAAGCTCTTTAGTTTAATTAGATCCCATTTGTCAATTTTGGCTTTTGTTGCCCTTGCTTTTGGTGTTTTAGACATGAAGTCTTTGCCCATGCCTATGTCCTGAATGGTATTACCTAGGTTTTCTTCTAGGGTTTTTATGTTTTTAGGTCTAACATTTAAGTCTCTAATCCACCTTGAATTAATTTTTGTGTAAGGAGTAAGGAAGGGATCCAGTTTCAGCTTTCTACTTATGGCTAGCCAATTTTCCCAGCACCTTTTATTAAATAGGGAATCCTTTCCCCATTTCTTGTTTTTCTCAGGTTTGTCAAAGATCAGATGGTTGTAGATGTGTGGTATTATATCTGAGGGCTCTGTTCTGTTCCATTGGTCTATATCTCTGTTTTGGTACCAGTACCATGCTTTTTAGGTTACTGTAGCCTTTTAGTATAGTTTGAAGTCAGGTAGCATGATGGCTCCAACTTTGTTGTTTTGACTTAGGATTCTCTTGGCAATGTGGGCTCTTTTTTGGTTCCATATGAACTTGAAAGTAGTTTTTTCCAATTCTGTGAAGAAAGTCGTTGGTAGCTTAATGGGGATGTCATTGAATCTATAAATTACTTTGGGCAATATGGCCATTTTCACGATATTGTTTCTTCCTATCCATGAGCATGGAACATTCTTCCATTTGTTTGTGTCCTCTTTTATTTCATTGAGCAGTGG
Source organism: Theropithecus gelada (assembly GCF_003255815.1). Classification (NCBI taxonomy): domain Eukaryota; kingdom Metazoa; phylum Chordata; class Mammalia; order Primates; family Cercopithecidae; genus Theropithecus; species Theropithecus gelada. The sequence continues at coordinate 82,324,426 of NC_037671.1, read as the reverse complement.
TTTGTAGTTCTCCTTAAAGAGGTCTTCCCTATGTAAGTTGGATTCTTAGGTATTTTATTCTCTTTGAAGCAATCATGAATGGGAGTTCATTCATTATTTGGCTCTCTGTTTGTCTGTTACTGGTATAAAAGAATGCTTGTGATTTTTGCACATTGATTGTGTATCCTGAGACTTTGCTGAAGTTGTTTATCAGCTTAAGGATTTTGGGCTGAGACGTTGGGGTTTTCTAGATATACAATCATGTCATCTGCAAACAGGGACAATTTCACTTCTTCTTTTCCTAATTGAATACCCTTTATTTCTTTCTCTTGCCTGATTGCCCTGGCCAGAACTTCCAACACTATATTGAATAGGAGTGGTGAGAGGGCATCCCTGTCTTGTGCCATTTTTTAAGGGGAATGTTTCCAGTTCTTGCCTGTTCAGTATGATATTGGCTGTGGGTCTGTCATAAATAGCTCTTATTATTTTGAGATACGTTCCATCAATACTGAATTTATTGAGAGTTTTTAGCATGAAGGGCTGTTGAATTTTGTCAAAGGTCTTTTCTGTATCTATTGAGATAATCATGTTTTTGTCTGTGGTTCTGTTTATATGCTGGATTATGTTTATTGATTTGCATATGTTGAACCAGACTTGCATCCCAGGGATGAAGCCCACTTGATCATGGTGGATAAGCTTTTTGATGTGCTGCTGAATCCGGTTTGCCAGTATTTTATTGAGGATTTTTGCATCGATGTTCATCAGGGATATTGGTCTAAAATTCTCTTTTTTTGTTGTGTCTCTGCCAGGCTTTGGTATCAGGATGATGTTGGCCTCATAAAATGAGTTAGGGAGGATTCCCTCTTTTTCTATTGATTGGAATCGTTTCAGAAGGAATAGTACCAGCTCCGCTTTATACCTCTGGTAGAATTTGGCTGTGAATCCATCTGGTCCTGGACTTCTTTTGGTTGGTAGACCATTAATTATTGCCTCAATTTCAGAGCTTGTTATTGGTCTATCCAGGGATTCAACTTCTTCCTGGTTTAGTCTTGGGAGAGTGTATGTGTCCAGAAATTTATCCATTTCTTCTAGGTTTTCTAGTTTATTTGCTTAGAGGTGTTTATAGTGTTCTCTGATGGTAGTTTGTATTTCTGTGGGGTCGGTGGTGATATCCCGTTTATCATTTTTTATTGCATCTATTTGATTCTTCTCTCTTTTCTTCTTTATTAATCTTGCTAGTGGTCTATCAATTTTGTTGATCTTTTCAAAAAACCAGCTCCTGCATTCATTGATTTTTTTGAAGGGTTTTTTGTGTCTTTATCTCCTTCAGTTCTGCTCTGATCTTAGTTATTTCTTGCCTTCTGCTAGCTTTTGAATGCGTTTGCTCTTGCTTCTCTAGTTCTTTTAATTATGATGTTACAGTGTAAATTTTAGATCTTTCTTGCTTTCTCTTGTGTACATTTAGTGCTATAAATTTCCCTCTACACACTGCTTTAAATGTGTCCCAGAGATTCTGGTACATTGTGTCTTTGTTCTCATTGGTTTCAACGAACATCTTTATTTCTGTCTTCATTTTGTTATGTACCCAGTAGTCATTCAGGAGCAGGTTGTTCAGTTTCCATGTAGTTGAGTGGTTTTGATTGAGTTTCTTAGTCCTGAGTTCTAGTTTGATTGCACTGTGGTCTGAGAGACAGTTTGTTATAATTTCTGTTCTTGTACATTTGCTGAGGAGTGCTTTACTTCCAACTATGTGCTCAATTTTGGAATAAGTGCGATGTGGTGCTGAGAAGAATGTATATTCTGTTGATTTGTGGTGGAAAGTTCTGTAGATGTCTATTAGGTCCGCTTGATGCAGAGCTGAGTTCAATTCCTGGATATCCTTGTTAACTTTCTGTCTTGTTGATATGTCTAATGTTGACAGTGGGGTGTTAAAGTCTCCCATTATTATTGTGTGGGAGTCTAAGTCTCTTTGTAAGTCTCTAAGGACTTGCTTTATGAATCTGGGTGCTCCTGTATTGGGTGCATATATATTTAGGATAGTTAGCTCTTCCTGTTGAATTGATTCCTTTACCATTATGTAATGGCCTTCTTTGTCTCTTTTGATCTTTTTTGGTTTAAAGTCTGTTAGATCAGAGACTAGGATTGCAACCCCTGCCTTTTTTTGTTTTCCATTTGCTTGGTAAATCTTCCTCCATCCCTTTATTTTGAGCCTATGTGTGTCTCTGCATGTGAGATGGGTCTTCTGAATACAGCACACTGATGGGTCTTGACTCTTTATCCAATTTGCCAGTCTGTGTCTTTTAATTGGAGCACGTAGCCCGTTTACATTTAAGGGTAATATCGTTATATGGGAATTTGATCCTGTCATTATAATGTTAGCTGGTTATTTTGCTCGTTAGTTGATGCAGTTTCTTCTTAGCATTGATGGTCTTTACAATTTGGCTGGTTTTTGCAGTGGCTGGTATCAGTTGTTCCTATCCATGTTTAGTGCTTCCTTCAGGAGCCCTGCTCTTGTAAGGCAGGCCTGGTGGTGACAAAATCTCTCATCGTTTGCTTGTCTGTAAAGGATTTCACTTCTCCTTTCACTTATGAAACTTAGTTTGGCTGCATATGAAATTCTGGGTTGAAAATTCTTTTCTTTAAGAATGTTGAATATTGGCCCCCACCCACTTCTGACTTGTAGAATTTCTGCAGAGAGATCCGCTGTTAGTCTGATGGGCTTCCCTTTGTGGGTAGCCCGGCCTTTCTCTCTGGCTGCCCTTAACATTTTTTCCTTTATTTCAACTTTGGTGAATCTGACAATTATGTGTCTTGCAGTTGCTCTTCTTGAGGAGTATCTTTGTGGAATTCTCTGTATTTCCTGAATTTGACAGAAAGGACATCCACAGCAAAACCCCATCTATACGTCACCATCATCAAAGACCAAAGGCAGATAAAACCACAAAGATGGGGAGAAACCAGAGCAGAAAAGCTGAAAATTCTAAAAATCAGAGCGCCTCTTCTCCTCCAGAAGAACACAGCTCCTCGTCAGCAGTGGAACAAAACTGGACAGAGAATGTCTTTGACAGGTTGACAGAAGTAGGCTTCAGACGATTGGTAATAACAAACTTCTCTGAGCTAAAGGAGGATGTTTGAACCTATCGAAAAGAAGCTAAAAACCTTGAAAAAAGATTAGATGTATGGTTAACTAGAACAAACAGCATAAAGACCTTAAATGACCTGATGGAGCTGAGAACCATGGCACGAGAACTACATGACGCATGCACAAGCTTCAGTAGTCAATTCAATCAAATGGAAGAAAGGGTATCAGTAATTGAAGATCAAATGAATGAAATGCAGCAAGAAGAGAAGTTTAGAGAAAAAAGAGTAACAAGAAATGAACAAAGTCTCCAAGAAATATGGGACTATATGAAAAGACCAAATCTACATCTGATTGGTGTACCTAAAAGTGACGGAGAGAATGGAACCAACTTGGAAAACACTCTTCAGGATATTATCCAGGAGAACTTTCCCAACCTAGCAAGGCAGGCTGACATTCAAATTCTCAAGTCGTATTATATAAGAAATACATTTTGTAATACTATAGCTGCCATGGACAGTGATTTGTTTGATGGATCTGGGCAAAGTAAATTGAAAGCCTTCTGGAAAGTATTCACCAGTCTAGATGCCATTGAAAACTTTTGTGATTCATGGGAGGATATCAGAATATCAACATTAACAGGAGTTTGGAAGAAGTTGATTTCAGCCCTCATAAGTGACTTTGAGGGATTCAAGACTTCAATGGAAGTCTTTGATTTCTGGAAACTACAGCCATCTATGTGTGCTATTTAAATCTGAACTAGCAATGCAATGCGTTGGTAATTTGGTCACAGAAGTGGCAAGAGTTGTATACAGCAATACCTGGATAGCCCTCTTGTATTGATCATATAGCTCCTCAGTGTTCTTCACCCTAGAATTTTTGCCATAGTGTTTCACTCACTTTTGAGCCAGCTAATGCCCCAGTCAGATCTGAACTATCTTTCTTTCTTCTTACCTTTATCCTTTCTGTTTCTCCTTGTTTCCTTCTTTTTTGAAGGCAAATTCCTTCTTCACACAAAATTCCTGACTTCAAGAGTTGGTAATCTAGTAGGACAGACATATAAGAAACTGAAAAATTATATGACAATATGATAAATGTTATAGTAGAGAAAAACAGCAGAGTTCTATGGGATTTCTGAGGGATTCCAAACTCAGATTGAGAATGTGGTCAGGAAATATTTCCAAGAGGAGCTAACACTTGAACTGCCTCTCAATTAGGAGCTAGCCTAGCAATGAAAAGGAGCTGGAGATATTGGACAGATGCCTAAATGAATCCTTAAAAGATCACTCGGAGTTGGAAACCAGATAGTTCTCAGGCTTGGTTGATCAAATGCCAAGAACAGGGTGGGAACCTTAATGGGAGATGAAGCCAAATGATCTGATATAGCAGAAGCTGAGACAAAGTGGACTTTGAAAATGAGTCCAAGGATTGGAGCAAAGCAAGGATTCCTTAGGCATTCACTGTTCATTAGAGTAAAAAAGAGAAGAGTTGAACATCGGAGCCTGGAGAATGCCAGCATTTAAGGGGTAAGCAGAAACAAAGAGACTGTGAGGAAGACTGAGGAGTAGCCAGAGACTGACAGTGTCAGAGTAAACTGGACTAGAGGACCGAGACACTGCCCCTTTATTTACTAATGCTATAATGAAGGAAAAAATTGGGATGCAAATGGAAGGAAGTTTATAGGTAGATAGCTAGAAGCTGAGTCTCTGTTTGTCTTTGGAGCAAATGAAAGTGTACTAATCTAATGAGAGTATAGAGGGGTGGGAGTGAGGGACAGGGGAAATATGAAGTACCTCTTGTGAAGAATCTAAGTATAGCTAGTAAGGAACTCCTGGCCTCAAGTGATCCTCCCATTTTGCCCTCCCAAAGTGCTGGGCTTACAGGCACATGCCACTGCACCCAGCCAACAGTAAATAATTATAGCTTGTTTTTGTATACCTTGCACTAGTTATTCTGTATTCCTTGGAGGTAACAGCAACAGTCAGGCTGCACCCCTTTCTGCATCATGCCCTTTCTTTCATTGAAAGGGCTGGGAACCCTGCATGAAATGTTGAAGACTGGGCAGGGTTAAGAACACCCACATAGGGCCAGGCGCAGTGGCTCATGCCTGTAATCCCAGCACTTTGAGAGGCCAAGGCAGGTGGATCACCTGAGCTCAGGAGTTCAAGGCCAGCCTGGCCAACTCCTGAAACCCTATCTCTACTAAAATTACAAAAAAATTAGCCACGCATTGTGGCGGAAGCCTATAATCCCAGCTACTCGGGAGGCTGAAGCAGGATAATTGGTTGAACCCGGGAGGTGGAGGTTGCAGTGAGCCGAGATCATGCCACTGCACTCCAGCCTGGGCAACAAGAATGATACTTCGTCTCAAATAAAAAGAAAGAAAGAAAGAAAGAAAGAAAGAAAGAAAGAAAGAAAGAAAGAAAGAAAGAAAGAAAGAAAGAAAGAAGGAAGGAAAGAAAGAAGGAAAGAAAGAAAGAACACCCACATAGGTTGGTGGCCTGCCTCAGGGTGTGAGGACAAGTGAGGTGAGGGGAGAATCTGTGTAGGAGGGCAGCCCAGTGCCAGGTGACAGAGCCTCAGTGGGGTGAGGAGGACTTCCAGGTGGGAGAGCTACTTACTTCAGAGATTGATGTCTGAGTGAGGTGAGTGGGGCATTAACTTGGGGAGGGGAGCTAGTTGGCTTCATTCAGGAGGACTGATCAAATAAGTAAATATATTAAGCATAATGGAAGCTAGGTTTCTCACTATAAGAAAAAGTGAAAACTGAAGGGAAACAACCAGAATGAACCCTGTTGGAAGTATTGCTGCAAATTTATGTTTCAGATAGATAGGTAGATAGATATGTACATACACATATATTCACATACATATGTATAAAGTATATATGTACCTACATATAGTCTCTAGCTCTGTCCATTGGGTTGGCCTGGAAGAAGCAACACACCTGGATCAATGAGTACATGGAACACTCACATCTAAATAGCATTCTCTACCAAAAGGAACCAGAACTCCTTAGAAAAACTGCTGATTCCAGGGCTGTGCCAGAGTAAGTAAAAGCTGAGTTTGGATATGTACCAAAAAGTAAGAAAGCACTTGAAAAATGATCAGTGTATTAGTCAGGGTTCTCTAGAGGGACAGAAATAATGGAATATATATATAGGGGTGTTAATATATTAAGTATTAACTCACACAATCACAATGTCCTACAATAGGCTGTCTGCAGGCTGAGGAGCAAGGAAAGCCAGTCTGAGTTCAAAGCCAAAGAACTTGGAGTTTGATGTTTGAGGGCAGGAAGCATCCAGCACAGCAGAAAGATGAAGGGTTGCGGGGGCTAGGCCAGTCTCTCTTTTCACATTTTTCTGCCTGCTTATGTTCTAGCTGTGCTGACAGCTGATTAGATTGTGCCTACCCAGATTAAGGGTGGGTCTGCCTTCCCCAGCCCACTGACTCAAATATTAATCTCCATTGGCAACACCCTCACAGACACAGCCAAGAGCAATACTTTGTATCCTTCAATCCCATCAAGTTGACACTCAGTATTAATCATCACAAGTCCACCCCTTGTCAACTTGAACCCATACACATCTCCTGAGATCATACATAATCTTCAAATAAAGACAATAATAAGGTCATAATTATGCCTAACATAATACAACTATCCTTCCTACAACTGGAAACCTACCAATCCCCAACCCAAATACTGTTACATAAAGTTAGCAATACTTAAATGCTGATATAAAGTTAATAAATCTTATGTCACATGATAAAGGAGGAAGGAAATAAAATGAAGATATTTTCTTAGCACAAGTGTATACATGCACAAACATACTTTTTAACAAAAAAAGGAAGAAATACTTATGACAATTACAGCCCTCCTTTCTGTAGCTGGTCACGTGGTTGTAGCTGGTATTGATGACTACCTTCTTCTACTACCTGTTCTGTATTCCCTTTGCCTTCAGCAAACACCTCAGCAGGTTGTAGTTTTTTTTCCTAGTGGAGTGACCCAAACCTCCATTCCTGAAGGGTATGGGTCATTTGTAATCCTGCCTGGATTGGGCTGTTGTAGTTTCTCATTGACCTTAATCACAGGGCATAGTAATACTAAGGGAAGCCCTAATGGATCTCCTGTATTCCATGCCTACACTTCCTTACCTCCGTTGTGAAGTAGTAGACTGATTTCATCTTGATAGTCCAGGTCAATCACCCAGCCAACATTGTTACTCCTTTCTTAGCCTATTGACTTAAAGGTATGAGGACCCCAAAGTATCTAGGTGGCAATCTTAACTTCCAGTTTAATGGAATTGTTGTGTCTTCTGGTGGCAGCATTTCTCCCTCTGGAACTAAGACCTCTGGGCCAGCAGGACGTAATGTTGCAGGAACAGGAAGCAAAAATTTTGCTAGTGGATCACTAGGGATGATGAGGAGTGTTGACACTTCCACCCCTTGATTCCTGGACCAGTTAATCCTGGTTATGGGAGAAACAGTGCCATATATTGGACACTGATTCAGAACATCCACGGCCTTCTGGAGAACTTTGCCTCAGCCCTGCAAAGTATTGTCACCTAGTTGGCATTGTAACTGTGACTTCAAAAGGCCATTTCACCATTCTATCAATCAGGCTGCTTCAAGATGATAGGAAACGTGGTACAACCAGTGAATTCTTTGAGCATGAGCCCACTGCCACACTTCTTTAGCCATAAAGTGAGTGCCTTTGTTAGATGCAATGCTGTGTGGAATACCATGATGGTGGATAAGGCATTCCATGAGTCCATGGATGGTAGTCTTGGCAGAAGCATTGCATGCAGGATAAGCAAACTCATATCCAGAGCAAGTGTCTTTTCCAGTGAGGACAAACCTCTGCCCTTTCCATGATGGAAGAGGTCCAATATAATCAACCTGCCACCAGGTAGCTGGCTGATGACCCCAAGGAATAGTGCCGTATCAAGGGCTCAGTGTTGGTCCCTGCTGCTGGAAAATTGGGCACTTAGCAGTGGCCGTAGCCAGGTGAGCCTTGGTGAGTGGTAGTTTATGTTGCTGAGCCCATGCGTAACTTCCATCCCTGCCACCATAACCACTTTATTCATGGGCCCATTGGGCAATGACAGGGGTGGCTGGGGAAAGAGGCTGAGTGGTGTCCACAGAATGGGTCATGTCCTATCACTTTATTATTAAAATCCTCCTCTGCTGAGGTCACCCGTTGGTGAGCACTCACATGGGATACAAATATCTTCACAGTTTTTGATCACTCAGAGAGATCATCCACATACCTCTTCCCCAAATTTCTTTGTCACCAATTTTCCAGTCATGCTTCTTCCAAGTCCCTGACCATCCAGCCAAACCATTGGTTACAGCCCATGAATTCGTATATAATCGCACATCTGACGATTTCTCCTTTGATACAAAGTGCACAACCAGGTGTACTGCTTGAAGTTCTGCCCACTGGGAAGATTTCCCTTCACTGCTGTCCTTCAGGGATGTCCTAGAAAGGGGCTGTACCAGTGCTGCAGCTGTCCACTTTCGGGTGGTATCTGCATATCATGTAGAACCTTCTGTGAACCAGCCCCTTCTCTTCCTCTGTCAACTGATCATAGGGAACTCCCCATGAGGCCACTGGGGCAGGCTGGAGGAGAGAAGGTGGAGTGGCAGGAGTGGAGACCATGGACATGTGAGCCAATTCCTCGTGTAACTTATTTGTGCCTTCAGGACCTGCTTGAGCCCAGTCACCTATATACCACTTCCATTTGATGATGGAATGCTGCTGTGCATGGCCCACTTTATGGCTACATGGGTCAGAAAGCACCCAGTTCATGATAGGTAGTTCAAGTCACGTGGTTACTTGATGACCCATAGTCAAATGTTCAGTTTCCACCAAAGCCCAGTAACAGGCCAGAAGCTGTCTCTCAAAAGGACATTATTTATCTGCCGAAGATGGCTGGGCCTTGCCCTAAAATCCTAGAGGCCGCCACTGTGATTCACCTATGGGGTCTTGCCAAAGGCTCCAAACAGCATCCTTATCTGCCACTGACACTTCAAGCACCATTGGGTCTGCTGGGTTATATGGCCCCAGTGGCAGAACAGCTTGCTCAGCAGCCTGGACCTGTTGCAGAGCCTTCTCCTGTTCTGGACCCCACTCAAAACTGGCAGCCTTTTGGGTCACTTGATAAATGGGCTGGAGTAACACACCCAAATGAGGAATGTGTTGCCTTTCAAATCCAAATTGGCCCACTAGGCATTGTGCCTTTTTCTTGGTTGTAGGAGGGGCCAAATGCAGCAACTTATTCTTCACATTAGAAGGAATATCTTGACAGTCCCCACACCACTGGACCCCTCGAAATTTTACTGAGGTAGAAGATCACTGAATTTTAGTTGGATTTATTTCCCATCCTCTGGCACACAAATGTCTCACCAATACATTCAGTGTGTTTGCTATTTCTAACTCACTGGATCCAATCAGCATATTGTCATCAATGTAATGGACCAGTGTCATACCTTGCAGAAGCAAAAAGTGATCAAGGTCTCTCCAAATAAGATTATGATACAAAGCTGGAGAGTTGATAACCCCTGAGGTAGAACAGTAAAGGTATACTGCTGGCCTTGCTAGCTGAAGGCAAATTGCTTCTGGTGGGCCTTATGGACAGGAATGGAGAAAATGGCATTTGCCAAGTCAATGTCTGCATACCGGGTACCAGGAGATGTATTAATTTGCTCAAGCAATGAAACCACATCTGGTACAGCAGCTGCAGTTGGAGTCACCACTTGGTTAAGCTTACAATAATCTACTGTCATTCTCTATGATCTAGCTGTCTTCTGCACAGGACAAATGGAAGAGTTGAATGGGGATGCGGTGGGAATCACCACCCCTGCGTCTTTCAAGTCCTTGATGGTGGCACTAATCTCTGCAATCCCTCCAGAGATGCGATATTGTTTTTGATTTACTATTTATCTAGGTAGAGGCAGCTCTAACGGTTTCCTCTTTTGGCCTTTCCTACCACAATAGCCCTCACCCTATCAGTCAGGGAGCCAGTGTGGGTCTAAGTATGTCTATGCCAATTATGCATTTCTGGCACTGGGGAAATGACCATAGGATGAGTCTGGGGACCCACTGGACCCGCTGTAAGTTGGACCTGAGCTAAAACTCCATTAATTACCTGACCTCTATGAGCCCCTGGTTTAACTGGAGGACCACAATAATGTTTTGGGTCCCCTGGAATCAACATCAGCTCAGAGCCAGTGTCCAGTAGTCCCCAAAATGTCTGAGCATTTCCCTTTCCCCAGTGCACAGTTACCCTGGTAAAAGGCCAGAGGTCTCCTTGGGGAAGGGTGTGAGAAAGATTCACAGCATAAATTGTCAGTAATGTAGTAGGGTCCTTCCTCCAGGGGATCCAGCCTCCCCTTCATTCAAAGGATTCTGGGTCTGTAAACTGGCTCAAGTCTGGAAATTGATTGAGGGGCCTTGATTCTCTGTTTTTGTAGTTCAAATTAGTCTTTTGTCCATTTGACCTAGAAGTTTTCTGCTTGTATAGATTAAGTAGGAATGCAGTAGGTTTCCTATCAATTTCACTTCTAGCTCTGCACAAGTTAGACTATTCTGATTGCTGTTTTGCCTCTGCTATCTATTATGGTAACTCCACCCACCTTGTCTTTGAAGGTTGAGTGCTGCCACTTGGCCCCTGCCTCCTCAGGATCCAGTTATTCCCATTGTATTTAAATTTTGTAGTTGAGTGACGGCAGTTCCCACATTAGATCTGACATACAGAGAAGAGTAAGTACAAGGCTTTTCAAAGAGGTAGGTGCTACCCTCACAAATCTATTTTGCAAGGCATTGGTCAAGGGTATATCTTCTGGACCCACCCTACTGGGATGAGTTGGTCTGAAGTGACTAATTCACTCCACCACCCCAATCTCCCTAAGCTTTTGGATCCCTTCCTCTACATTAAACCAAGAGAGATCAGGCATTTCCAGCGCTCTCACAGTGGGCAGTCTTTTAATCCATATTTCAGCTAACCAAGCAACCAAACTATTAGAACCTTTGTAACTCCCTGAACCAAGCAAATAAACTCTTAGAACCTTTTGTAACTCCCCAAGCTGCAACATTAAATGCAGAGTCCATACTTAGTTGGCCCAAATTAATAAATTTGGCCTAATACAACTCTGTGTTCCTTCCACCATTATCCCCCACCCTTAATATCCATTCCTATGCCTGTTCTCCAGATTCTTGTTTATATAAATTAGAAAACTCAAGCAGTTCTTTTCAAGTGTAGTACACCTCCTCATGAGTCCCACTCTCAACCTCACCTGTAGGGGCCTGCTGGGACTTTAGTTATAGGTCTAGAAGCAAATGGAGGTGTTGGGGTGGCTCCTGAGGAGAATCAACATTATCTTGCCTGGCAAGTGCTTCAGGGGAGGCCATCACTGTTGCCTCAGGCAGCACAGAGTTTATCTCCTCAGACAAATGTGGAAAGGCTGATAGCAGCATGGGTCCAGGAGGGGATGTTGCCACTAATGGAGATGGGGAAGCTGTTCCATCTGGCAAAAAGAGTTCATCACAGTTTATAAACTAGTGTCCCCAGCTTCATCAGGGTCCTCCCACACATCCCCATTCCAAGTTGCAGGGTCCCATTATTTTCCAATTGATGCCCTCACTTTAACAGTAGACACCTGGCGAGGCTGTGCATACACCTTTCATTGCAGGTCAGCCATTTGCACAATAAGAGCTTGTGTCTGTTTTCCTACAATTTCAGCTCTTTCTCTACAGGACATAAGACTCTCACTCTGAGCAATCTTAGCAGATTTGAGGCTCAGTATATGCTTCTGAAGCCAGGAGATAGAATATTTGAGCTCATCATTTGCTTTCATCACTTTGTCCAATGAACTTAGGAGCAACCAACCAGCTTTATTATGGTCCTTAGTTCTCCACATAGGGTCAAAGTTATTAGGTATAGAGTCACTAAACTCCTTGCCTCTCATGAGTGATGAATCAAGATTGTCAAATGCATTTATTTTGCGTAACTCTGTAAACACTTCATGCCAAGGACTATCAGTGTTTTCCATGCTATTAGAAATAGAGTCCTTAGCATTTTGTGGTCTAATCATATTAAGCAGCCAACTCCCCAAACCCCAAAACCAATGAAAGAACTCCATCCTTAATATTCTCTTCTGCTAGAACCACTCCTTGTACCAAAATCTTTATTACTCAGGGTTCTCTAGAGGGACAGATGGAATATATACGTGTACAGAAAGGGGAGTTCATTAAATATTAACTAACATGATCATGAGGTCTCACAATAGGCTGCAGGCTGAGGAGCAAGGAGAGCCAGTCCAAGTTTCAAAACTGAAGAACTTGGAGTTCGATGTTCGAGGGCAGGAAGCATCCAGTGCGGGAGAAAGATGTAGATTAGGAGGCTAGGCCAGCCTCTTTTCACATTTTTCTGCCTGCTTATATTGTAACCACACTGGCAGCTGATTAGATTGTGCCCACCCAGATTAAGGCTGGGTCTGCCTTTCCCAGCCCACCGACTCAAATATTAACCTTCCTTGGCAACACCTTCATAGACACACCCAGGATTAATACTTTATATCCTTCAATCCTATCAAGTTGACACTCAGTATTAACCATCACAATCGGGATACCTGGAAAGCCATAGAAGCCAGCTTGAAGGGCCTCCCTCTGGCAAATTTGGGACGATTTGGCCATCAGACACATCATATTTGCAATAATTAAAACCCCTCGAATAAGATAATAAACCATGAGCCCATACTGATCTGAGTAAATTAAAAGTTGGATGAAGAAACAGTATACTTACAGAGTTTTGAAGAATCTTTCACAAAATACTTGTTAACTATGAAGGTAAAAAAGAATGACTTTGCAGTAAAGAAGCCTGGAGGACACCACTTTAATCAAGTGATGAATGTGAATATCATCACTAATAGGACCAGTCGGCAATGGTGCCACCTGATAGTAAACAGTGAGAAGAAGCCAGCATCACTTCTGTAATATTACTGCAAAAGATGTGTAATCTGAATCTAATTATGAGCAAACAGCATGCAAACTCAAACTGAGGGACATTCTATAAAATCACTAAATTGTTAACTTCAAAAATATTAATAACATGAAAGTCAAGGAAAGACTGAGGAAATAAGATTGACCAAAGAGACCTGATGACTAAATGCTGCACAACATTTTGAACTACTCTTTTTATTATGAAGGACATTATTGGAACAACTGGTGAAATGTGAATGATGTCTAAGGATTAGATGGTAATAATGTGTCAATATTAATTTTCTGGTTAAGATTATGTAGGAGAATACAAAATCAATGTGCAAAACTCACAAGCATTCTTGTACACCAGTAACAGACAAACAGAGAGCCAAATCATGAATGAACTCCCATTCACAATAGCTTCAAAGAGAATAAAATACCTAGGAATCCAACTTACAAGGGATGTAAAGGACCTCTTCAAGGAGAACTACAAACCACTGCTCAGTGAAATAAAAGAAGACACAAACAAATGGAAGAACATACCATGCTCATGGATAGGAAGAATCAATATTGTGAAAATGGCCATACTGCCCAAGGTAATTTATATATTCAATGCCATCCCCATTAAGCTACCAATGAGTTTCTTCACAGAATTGGAAAAAACTACTTTCAAGTTCATATGGAACCAAAAAAGACCCCGCATTGCCAAGACAATCCTAAGCCAAAAGAACAAAGCTGGAGGCATCACGCTACCTGACTTCAAACTATACTACAAGTCAAAATAACCAAAACAGCATGGTACTGGTACCAAAACAGAGATATAGACCAATGGACAGAACAGAGCCCTCAGAAATAATACCGCACATCTACAGCCATCTGATCTTTGACAAACCTGACAAAAACAAGAAATGGGGAAAGGATTCCCTATTTAATAAATGGTGCTGGGAAAATTGGCTAGCCATAAGTAGAAAGCTGAAACTGGATCCTTTCCTTACTCCTTATATGAAAATTAATTCAAGATGGATTAGAGACTTAAATGTAAGACGTAAAACCATAAAAACCCTAGAAGAAAACCTAGGTAATACCATTCAGGACATAGGCATGGGCAAGGACTTCATGTCTAAAACACCAAAAGCAAGGGCAACAAAAGCCAAAATTGACAAATGGGATCTAATTAAACTAAAGAGCTTCTGCACAGCAAAAGAAACTATCAGAGTGAACAGGCAACCTACTGAATGGGAGAAAATTTTTGCAATCTACTCATCTGACAAAGGGCTAATATCCAGAACCTATAAAGAACTCAATCAGATTTACAAGGAAAAAACAAACAACTCCATCAAAAAGTGGGCAAAGGATATGAACAGACACTTCTCAAAGAAAGACATTCATACAGCCAACAGACACATGAAAAAATGCTCATCATCACTCGCCATCAGAGAAAATGCAAATCAAAACCACAATGAGATACCATCTCACACCAGTTAGAATGACAATCATTTAAAAATTAGGGAACAACAGGTGCTGGAGAGGATATGGAGAAATAGGAACACTTTTACACTGTTGGTGGGACTGTAAACTAGTTCAACCATTGTGGAAAACAGTGTGGCGATTCCTGAAGGATCTACAACTAGAAATACCATTTGACCCAGCCATCCCATTACTGGGGATATACCCAAAGGATTATAAGTCATGCTGCTATAAAGACACATGCACACCTATGTTTATTGTGGCACTGTTCATAATAGCAAAGACTTGGAATCAACCCAAATGTCCATCAGTGACAGATTGGATTAAGAAAATGTGGCACATATACACCATGGAATACTATGCAGCCATAAAAAAGGATGAGTTCATGTCCTTTGTAGGGACATGGATGCAGCTGGAAACCATCATTCTCAGCAAACTATCGCAAGAACAGAAAACCAAATACCGCATGTTCTCACTCGTAGGTGGGAATTGAACAATGAAATCACTTGGACACAGGAAGGGGAACATCACACACCAGGTCCTATTGTGGGGAGGGGGGAGGAATAGCATTAGGAGATATACCTAATGCAAATGACGAGTTAATAGGTGCAACACACCAACATGGCACATGTATACATACGTAACAAACCTGCACGTTGTGCACATGTACCCTAGAACTTAAAGTATAATTAAAAAAAGATACTTTCACATATTATACAGTTTTTAAACGTTAAGAGACCATGAAATGCTAAAAAAAAAAAAAAAAAAAAAAGTTTCTCAAAACAAATATTTTAATGTCAATTCAGGCAATTCCAGGACTCTCTACAACTCACAATTTATTAATCTGGTTATTTAAATCCTAGGGGAAATTAATTTTACTAAGTCATAGCATATTAGCATTGGGCATAAAAAAATACCCTACAATGAATAGTAATACTGATGATAGAAAATACAAATTTATTAAAAATAATACATCATTCTAAAAAAAAAGATTATGTAGGAGAATATTTTTATTTGTAGGCAATGCATTACATCATTTGGTAGTGATGCGGCATCATGTTGGCAATTAAATCATAGTTCGGAAAAAAAAATTTTTATGTAATGTACTTCAAAGAATTCAAAGAATTTATTGCACTTAATGATCATATTGATCTATACTTTCTTAACTTTTTTTTTCCCTTGACTTCCTTTGGCTTCAGAAACACTGGTTGTCTTACCTGTTAGATTATTTTCTTCTCAAGGACCATTCTTAGTCACCTTATTCTTTTGTTGTGGGTACTAATTTGTAATGTTTTTTTCCTTGGCCTTCTCTTCTTTCCCTTTTAATAATTTCTTCTATTCCTTTCAACTCTAGGCGTATCTATCCTAAATCTGCATCTTTATCCTAACTATTTCCTGATCTTTAGACCTACATTTTACTTGAAGTTAGCTTTTTTTAGTACTTCTTTTTCTGTCAATCTAGACCTTTGGTATATAACTCAGTACTGGGTTAACTTGACGGGCTCACTAATGCATACTCATATTTTGTGAAAAATGTGGGGTTTACTTTTCTTATTTCGAAAGATAGTAAAATTGGCTTCTGTAATGGAACAGAGGGTTATTAAGAAAATTTCAGAATAGTTACTTCCTATACTGATCTAGGATCAGGGTCGCAAACTTATTTCCAAAATGAAAGACAAGTTTGATTACAGTAGAAGGTTGCATGTTATAAAAAGGTGAATTTTATCTTGATTTGAAACAAACTTTTAGGGATATTATCTGAGATAACATGAAGAAGTAAAAATATTATCTCATCTCCCAAATCTGTTTTGAAGGAAGAGGTTATGAGACAAGTTTTAACTGTATATATGAAAAAGGAGTTCATATTATAAAATTGTCTTAGTTCTAACATGAAATAAGAGTGAAAATATGAGTATTTTTAGTTGGCATATTTAAAATTAAACATTTTAAATTGATCAAGAATAGCAGGGATGGTGAAAAGGTATTCATTATAATTCCATTCATTTAAAAATGTTGATAAATACCTTTCTTATTTAAGTATTTTTATTTTACAGCTGTATATATGTATATGTTGAAGATTAATGTTTTATATCCAACTCTCTACCAGAAAGTATGAGTCATTTCTGTACCAAAACACTTTTGGATATCTCATTCGATTTTTTTGCAAATAACTCAAATAGCTCTCCCAAAATGCTTGGTTTTGGTGGGACATTACAGGTCCTTTATTTGTTGAGCTCTCTTCAAAAGTAATAATTCTTTCTATGAATGAATCTCTACTCAGTGCAAGAGATTACAGGTGGCCAAATGACTCTCTTCCTGAAGCTGAACTCAGATATAGTAAACATTGGCATTTAATTGGTGTTAATTTTAGTGTAATTCATTGTCTCTCTTATTTTAAAAAATGGTATTTTCTGAAACCAGTGTTACTTGGAAAACCTTGGCTAACTCGCAAGTTCCTGAGAAATATTATTGGATACCCCAATAGCCCTGACTTGACCACTGTGCAAGCTATGCATGTAACAAAATTGCACTTGTACCCCCTAAATGTATACAAACAAAAAATAGTGTATTGCCAAGAACATCTTAATAATTCAACAAAAACGCCTTCTTTAAAAAGTCCAAAAATACTTTAATTTTATAATTATTTATTGAGATCCTGCTGATTTTATAGGCTCACATTGTACTATGACAAGGATCCGAAAGAAATATATACCTTATAAAGAACTTTAATCAGTTTTGAGAAACAAAATACATTCACATGAAACAGCAAGAAAACCATGAAAAGATATAATGTAGTGTCAGCTTAGTACATTAATATTCTTGTTGAATCAGACAGTCATCAGTAATCTTCCTATAGCACTGACATAATTTTTGGTTACTTAATGAGTCAGTATAAGTCTGGATTTATTTCATGTTTTCTATGCTTTATAATATTTGATTATAAAAGGCTTATTTTTCAGCACTGAAGTCAGCACATATTGTTGGATACATACTGATCGCTAGCACACTTATAGGCATTGGGGTTACATATGTAAGCAAAATAGAGTCTGTATACTGAAGCACCTTACCGCTTTGTGTGTACATGTACGCTGGGTGATGATGCCAGGGAAGACACAGACAGTTAACATTTGAATATATAAATAAAAAATTCCAGATATTTTTAAGTATTATGAAGGTAATAAAAATTTTGGGGTGGAAGTGCACTGTCTACTGTTATCTGAGGAGCCAAGATTTTAGCTGAAGATTGAATAATGAGAAAGAATTAAGTAGGTAGTTAGATTTATAGTTTGGAGCTCAAGGAGAAGTCTAGGGTGATGACAGAAGTTTGAGAGTCACTATTATGAATATGATATTTAAAACCATGAGAGGCCAAGTGCAGTAGCTCACACCTGTAATCCCAACACTTTGGGAAGCTGAGGCAGGCGGATCACTTGAGGTCAGGAGTTCAAGACCAGCCTGGCCAACATGGTGAAACCCCATCTCATGTCTACTAAAACTACAAAAATTAGCTGGGCGTGGTGGCAGGCTCCTGTAATCCTAGCCACTTGAGAGGCTGAGGCAGGAGAATAGCTTGAACCCAGGAGGCAGAGGCTGCAGTGAGCCAAGATTGTGCCATTGCACTCCAACCTGGGTGACAGAGCAAGACACTGTCTCAAAAACAACCAACCAACCATGAGGGTGCTTAAGTTACATCAGTGAATATAACTGGAGAAGAGAGGAGTATAGAGCCCTGGAACAGTTCAACATTAAGAAGATGAAGAGGAGGAGGAGGCAGCAAAGGAACCTGAGAAGAAGCAGGTGGTGATTAGGAGGAAACCTAGGCAAATGTGGTATTTCAGCAGCAAGAAAAGAAAGTGTTTCACAAAAGGGAAAGCCAACAATGTCAAACACAGTCAAGAGGTCAAATAAGATGGGAGTTGAGAGCTGACCTTTGTCTGCACTGAGGTGAGACTCATCAGTGACTTAGTAAGAGTTGTCTTTGGAGAAGTGAGGAAGAAAAGCCTTATCCACAGATAGAAGAGAGAATAGATGATAAAAAACCAAGGCAATAAGAATATGCAAATCTTTTGAAGGATTTGCTATGAATCAGGAGAGAATAGAGGATAAAATCCAATGTTTTGGGATCGGGGCGGAGCAAGATGGCCGAATAGGAACAGCTCCAGTCTCCAACTCCCAGCGCCAGCGACACAGAAGACCGCTGATTTCTGCATTTTCAACTGAGGTACTGGGTTCATCTCACTGGGGAGTGCTGGACGATCGGTGCTGGTCAGCTGCTGCAGCCCGACCAGCGAGAGCTGAAGCAGGGCGAGGCATCGCCTCACCTGGGAAGCACAAGGGGGAAGGGAATCCCTTTTCCTAGCCAGGGGAACTGAGACACACAAAACCTGGAAAATCGGGTAACTCCCACCCCAATATTGCGCTTTGAGCAAACAGGCACACCAGGAGATCATATCCCACACCTGGCCGGGAGGGTCCCACGCCCACGGAGCCTCCCTCATTGCTAGCACAGCAGTCTGTGATCTACCGGCAAGGCAGCAGCGAGGCTGGGGGAGGGGCGCCCGCCATTGCTGAGGCTTAAGTAGGTAAACAAAGCTGCTGGGAAGCTCCAACTGGGTGGAGCTCACAGCAGCTCAAGGAAACCTGCCTGTCTCTGTAGACTCCACCTCTGGGGACAGGGCACAGCTACACAACAACAACAACAACAACAAAAAAGCAGCAGAAACCTCTGCAGACGCAAACGACTCTGTCTGACAGCTTTGAAGAGAGCAGTGGATCTCCCAACACGGAGGTTGAGATCTGAGAAGGGACAGACTGCCTGCTCAAGTGGGTCCCTGACCCCTGAGTAGCCTAACTGGGAGACATCCCCCACTAGGGGCAGTCTGACACCCCACACCTCACAGGGTGGAGTACACCCCTGAGAGGAAGCTTCCAAAGCAAGAATCAGACAGGTACACTCGCTGTTCAGAAATATTCTATCTTCTGCAGCCTCTGCTGCTGATACCCAGGCAAACAGGGTCTGGAGTGGACCTCAAGCAATCTCCAACAGACCTACAGCTGAGGGTCCTGACTGTTAGAAGGAAAACTATCAAACAGGAAGGACACCTACACCAAAACCCCATCAGTACATCACCATCATCAAAGACCAGAGGCAGATAAAACCACAAAGATGGGGAAAAAGCAGGACAGAAAAGCTGGAAATTCAAAAAATAAGAGCACATCTCCCCCGGCAAAGGAGCGCAGCTCATCGCCAGCAATGGATCAAAGCTGGACGGAGAATGACTTTGACGAGATAAGAGAAGAAGGCTTCAGTCCATCAAATTTCTCAGAGCTAAAGGAGGAACTACATACCCAGCGCAAAGAAACTAAAAATCTTGAAAAAAAAGTGGAAGAATTGACGGCTAGAGTAATTAATGCAGAGAAGGTCATAAACGAAATGAAAGAGATGAAAACCATGACACGAGAAATACGTGACAAATGCACAAGCTTCAGTAACCGACTCGATCAACTGGAAGAAAGAGTATCAGCGATTGAGGATCAAATGAATGAAATGAAGCGAGAAGAGAAACCAAAAGAAAAAAGAAGAAAAAGAAATGAACAAAGCCTGCAAGAAGTATGGGATTATGTAAAAAGACGAAATCTCCGTCTGATTGGGGTGCCTGAAAGTGAGGGGGAAAATGGAACCAAGTTGGAAAACACTCTTCAGGATATCATCCAGGAGAACTTCCCCAACCTAGTAGGGCAGGCCAACATTCAAATCCAGGAAATACAGAGAACGCCACAAAGATACTCCTCGAGAAGAGCAACTCCAAGACACATAATTGCCAGATTCACCAAAGTTGAAATGAAGGAAAAAATCTTAAGGGCAGCCAGAGAAAAAGGTCGGGTTACCCACAAAGGGAAGCCCATCAGACTCACAGCAGATCTCTCGGCAGAAACTCTCCAAGCCAGAAGAGAGTGGGGGCCAATATTCAACATTCTTAAAGAAAAGAATTTTAAACCCAGAATTTCATATCCAGCCAAACTAAGTTTCATAAGTGAAGGAGAAATAAAATCCTTTACAGATAAGCAAATGCTTAGAGATTTTGTCACAACTAGGCCTGCCTTACAAGAGACCCTGAAGGAAGCACTCAACATGGAAAGGAACAACCGGTACCAGCCATTGCAAAACCATGCCAAAATGTAAAGACCATCGAGGCTAGGAAGAAACTGCATCAACTAACGAGCAAAATAACCAGTTAATATCATAATGGCAGGATCAAGTTCACACTTAACAATCTTAACCTTAAATGTAAATGGACTAAATGCTCCAATGAAAAGACACAGACTGGCAAACTGGATAAAAAGTCAAGACCCATCAGTCTGCTGTATTCAGGAGACCCATCTCACACACAGAGACATACATAGGCTCAAAATAAAGGGATGGAGGAAGATTTACCAAGCAAATGGAGAACAAAAAAAAGCAGGGGTTGCAATCCTAGTCTCTGATAAAACAGACTTTAAACCATCAAAGATCAAAAGAGACAAAGAAGGCCATTACATAATGGTAAAGGGATCAATTCAACAGGAAGAGCTAACTATCCTAAATATATATGCACCCAATACAGGAGCACCCAGATTCATAAAGCAAGTCCTTAGAGACTTACAAAGAGACTTAGACTCCCATACAATAATAATGGGAGACTTCAACACTCCACTGTCAACATTAGACAGATCAACAAGACAGAAAGTTAACAAGGATATCCAGGAATTGAACTCATCTCTGCAGCAAGCAGACCTAATAGACATCTATAGAACTCTCCACCCCAAATCAACAGAATATACATTCTTCTCAGCACCACATCGTACTTACTCCAAAATTGACCATATAATTGGAAGTAAAGCACTCCTCAGCAAATGTACAAGAACAGAAATTATAACAAACTGTCTCTCAGACCACAGTGCAATCAAACTAGAACTCAGGACTAACAAACTCAATCAAAACCGCTCAACTACATGGAAACTGAACAACCTGCTCCTGAATGACTACTGGGTACATAACGAAATGAAGGCAAAAATAAAGATGTTCTTTGAAACCAATGAGAACAAAGATACAACATACCAGAATCTCTGGGACACATTTAAAGCAGTGTGTAGAGGGAAATTTATAGCACTAAATGCCCACAAGAGAAAGCAGGAAAGATCAAAAATTGACACTCTAACATCGCAATTAAAAGAACTAGAGAAGCAAGAGCAAACACATTCCAAAGCTAGCAGAAGGCAAGAAATAACTAAGATCAGAGCAGAACTGAAGGAGATAGAGACACAAAAAACCCTCCAAAAAATCAATGAATCCAGGAGTTGGTTTTTTGAAAAGATCAACAAAATTGACAGACCACTAGCAAGACTAATAAAGAAGAAAAGGGAGAAGAATCAAATCGACGCAATTAAAAATGATAAACGGGATATCACCACCGACCCCACAGAAATACAAACTACCATCAGAGAATACTATAAACACCTCTACGCAAATAAACTGGAAAACCTAGAAGAAATGGATAATTTCCTGGACACTTACACTCTTCCAAGACTAAACCAGGAAGAAGTTGAATCCCTGAATAGACCAATAGGAGGCTCTGAAATTGAGGCAATAATTAATAGCCTACCAACCAAAAAAAGTCCAGGACCAGATGGATTCACAGCTGAATTCTACCAGAGGTATAAGGAGGAGTTGGTACCATTCCTTCTGAAACTATTCCAATCAATAGAAAAAGAGGGAATCCTCCCTAACTCATTTTATGAGGCCAACATCATCCTGATACCAAAGCCTGGCAGAGACACAACAAAAAAAGAGAATTTTAGACCAATATCCCTGATGAACATCGCTGCAAAAATCCTCAATAAAATACTGGCAAACCGGATTCAACAACACATCAAAAAGCTTATCCACCATGATCAAGTGGGCTTCATCCCTGGCATGCAAGGCTGGTTCAACATTCACAAATCAATAAACATAATCCAGCATATAAACAGAACCAAAGACAAGAACCACATGATTATCTCAATAGATGCAGAAAAGGCTTTTGACAAAATTCAACAGCCCTTCATGCTAAAAACGCTCAATAAATTCGGTATTGATGGAACGTACCTCAAAATAATAAGAGCTATTTATGACAAACCCACAGCCAATATCATACTGAATGGGCAAAAACTGGAAAAATTCCCTTTGAAAACTGGCACAAGACAGGGATGCCCTCTCTCACCACTCCTATTCAACATAGTGTTGGAAGTTCTGGCTAGCGCAATTAGGCAAGAGAAAGAAATCAGGGGTATTCAGTTAGGAAAAGAAGAAGTCAAATTGTCCCTGTTTGCAGATGACATGATTGTATATTTAGAAAACCCCATTGTCTCAGCCCAAAATCTCCTTAAGCTGATAAGCAACTTCAGCAAAGTCTCAGGATACAAAATTAATGTGCAAAAATCACAAGCATTCTTATACACCAGTAACAGACAAACAGAGAGCCAAATCAGGAATGAACTTCCATTCACAATTGCTTCAAAGAGAATAAAATACCTAGGAATCCAACTTCCAAGGGATGTAAAGGACCTCTTCAAGGAGAACTACAAACCACTGCTCAGTGAAATAAAAGAGGACACAAACAAATGGAAGAACATACCATGCTCATGGATAGGAAGAATCAATATCGTGAAAATGGCCATACTGCCCAAGGTTATTTATAGATTCAATGCCATCCCCATCAAGCTACCAATGAGTTTCTTCACAGAATTGGAAAAAACTGCTTTAAAGTTCATATGGAACCAAAAAAGAGCCCGCATCTCCAAGACAATCCTAAGTCAAAAGAACAAAGCTGGAGGCATCACGCTACCTGACTTCAAACTATACTACAAGGCTACAGTAACCAAAACAGCATGGTACTGGTACCAAAACAGAGATATAGACCAATGGAACAGAACAGAGCCCTCAGAAATAATACCACACATCTACAGCCATCTGATCTTTGACAAACCTGAGAAAAACAAGAAATGGGGAAAGGATTCCCTATTTAATAAATGGTGCTGGGAAAATTGGCTAGCCATAAGTAGAAAGCTGAAACTGGATCCTTTCCTTACTCCTTATACGAAAATTAATTCAAGATGGATTAGAGACTTAAATGTTAGACCTAATACCATAAAAATCCTAGAGGAAAACCTAGGTAGTACCATTCAGGACATAGGCGTGGGCAAAGACTTCATGTCTAAAACACCAAAAGCAACGGGAGCAAAAGCTAAAATTAACAAATGGGATCTAATTAAACTAAAGAGCTTCTGCACAGCAAAAGAAACTACCATCAGAGT